>NW_015650091.1:539305-566838 GCF_001515625.1 Sinocyclocheilus rhinocerous | reverse complement strand
GACTGACTGAAAGGGAACGTCTCGGTTACGTATGTAACCCTCATTCCCTGAAGGATGGAATGGAGACGTTACGTCCCGTCGCCACAGTTGCTGCACAACCGCTGTACGGGGGGGCGCACCTCCTTCAGGGAACGAGGGTTACATACGTAACCGAGACGTTTTATGATATTTTGTGTGAATGCACCTTTCTGACAGAGAAATAATTCCAGTTTTGAATGCTGAGGTAGTTCTTTTAGGTCAGAACAACTTAATGTGGTGCAAGAAATTAATGTTTGCAATGCATCTTATTACTGGTGTATTGAATGAATGAAACATATACTGATGGACAGCAGTAATTTGTTGTTTTATGCATTTTCTTAATCAGTCATGTTTGATGTTTGGATGGAGACCAGAGATATACATTTATTGACAATCAGTGACAGTTCTGAATGAAAACTCAGACCTTGCATTTTGTTTTGTGATGCAAAATATAATTGTTTTAATTAACAAACAAGTCACATTGATGATTAAATGGGGTTCATAGCTAAAAGATTAGCTGTTTTCTTCAATTAAATTCTTATTGCAGGTGATTGTTTTTCATTATTGCTTATTTCGGTACACCTTATCCAGTAGGGCCCTATGAAAACGTGAACAGACTCAAAGCATTTACTGTATAATGGAGAAAATCAAGGAATTTGGGACATTTTGGATGAATAAATCAAAAGCAGAGCTCTACACATAACTCGTGATTTAAAAAAGACAACTCAGAAGTTTTTAAATAAAGAAAGAAATAGGGCCTATTATTGTAAAAAAAAAAAAAAATCAATTTGTTCAGGTTTTATGAATTCAGTTCATTAGCCATGCTTTTTGATTATTATGAAAATAAAACATTAAAATGGAATGGAATCCAGAAAATGTAAAACGGAAAACATGGAATTTAGGGGAACGTGAACTGATTTCATAGGACCCTAAAAATTTAATTTGTTAAGCATTTAATAAATTGTTAAATTGTATACGTTTCATTATTTCATTGAATTAGATATGCTTTTCAATTATCAAAGTTTAACCATTAAAATGGATCCAGAAAAATTAAAATGGGGAGAAAAAAAGGGAAACAAAAATTTGGGAAAAATAAGACTGATTTCATATGGCCCTAGGCCAAGTTCTAGCTCAGTATATAATATATAATCTTGTGCAAAAATGCAATTTTCAGCCCTCCACATATCAATCAGATGTGCTACAGCTTGTGCCCCATTCAGTAAATTCCTAGAGAGGAAATGCTACGACAGCATTAGTCTTCAGCTCTCGCTTGGGAAGGAGCTTAGTGAGAATATTCATCAAACGTCACAGAGAAGATGTTTCTAGAGCACTTCTTTTTGTGTGTCAGCACACAGAGACTGGGCAGAAACTCTAGTTGGGTCCAAATGTGTGATCATGAGCCCAGTCACAGTCATTACCAGCCTGTACATCTTTGTATGGCCATAGCTCATTGTGACTCTCGTCTAAATGATTTATTCTTCTCATGTTATTAAATGATGAATGCTGTTTAATTCATGACCCAGGTGCCAGGAGACCCTGACCAGAATTCTGCAGTGGCTTGAGTTTTCACCCCGGGGGGATGTTCTTGCACTGAAAATGTGCTGTCAAGTCATAGTTCTCTCTCTCTATTTCTCTCTCTCTCTCTCTCTCTCTCTCTCTGGTAACCTTTCAGTGCTATTTTGTGTTCATTTGTACTGTTTTGCTCTGCAACATTTTGATTAAGCATGTTTGTTGAACTGATAGGAACTGAATGACTGAGCTATCCAACAGTTCAGTTGCATTTGTACAGCTTGTTTTAAAGGATCTCTTCACACACACACACACACACACACACACACACACAAATAAAATATATATATATATTAAAAAAAAATCTGTCATTTACAGTACTTGCCCTCGTGTTGTTTTGGCAAGACAAAACTTCTCATTTTGTTTAAGTTGATGTACTAAAATAACTAAGGCTAATTAAACTAAAACTTAATAAAAAACACATTAAAAATAACAACAACTAATAAAAAATTAAAAAACAACAAATTGCTAACACTTTAAAATTAAAATTAAAACAAAAATATAAAATATATTTCTTATTAAAACTATAGTAGTATATCAATGATATACTATTTATAGGGATAAGGTTCATTATAACGAATAATATTTTTTTATATTGTATATTGTGTGTGTGTGTGTGTGTGTGTGTGCGCTTTGTTTTCCATTTTGTGTTTTTCTGTGGTATTTTAGTTGTTTTACATGTTTTTTTTTTCATTTGTATTTATCTATCATGCCTATATAAAGCACTTTGAATTAACACTGTATGAAACATGAAACTTGCATTGCCTTGCTAGAATTTTCAATTCAATTCAAGTTTATTTGTATAACGCTTTTCACGATACAAATGGTTGCAAAGCAACTTTACAGAAAATTAAAGGGGTCATATGATACGATTTCAATTTTTCCTTTCTCTTTGGAGTGTTACAAGCTCTTGGTGCATAAAGCAGATCTGTAAAGTTGCAAAGACTAAAGTCTCAAATCCAAAGAGATATTCTTTATAAAAGTTAAGAGTCAGCCACGCCTACCTAAAATGGCTCGTTCTAACACGCCCCCACATATCTACGTCACAATGTGGGAAGATTTGCATAATGCCGCCCAAATGTTCACGCAAAGAAAGAAGGAGTAACTTTTATTCTCGCTGTAGTATTGTTGTTGCCACCACAAATAATGTGTTTTTTGAACCTTAAACCGCATAAACACATTTCATTACACCAAATACACCAAATAATGTTCTTTTTAGCAACATCATATGACCCCTTTAAGTTTCTACAATATTTTTAGTAGTAGCTTATCAGTGGTGACTGTCAGTTAATGTACATATGGCAGAACTCTATTATTATATGTTGCAATCAAACTTATAGCAAAATCTGGTAGTTCTGTATGTTGTTTCAGGGTTGGCATCATCTGAGGTCCTCTGAGGGGTTGACATAATCTCTTCTCAGGTGTTCTGGATCCAGACTGAAGCTTGTGCAAAAACAAAAACAAATAGAGACATAATTAGCGTAGCTGCTGTTACAACCAAGCAAAATTGATTTGTTTAACCCAAGCTAAAGAATAATAATGTGCATTTGATTTGATTTTCTTATATCTTATATCTTATATATTTTCTTATTTCATAAATCCCCTTTTATGTTCTGCAGAATCAAAAATATAACCTTTGCCTTCATGTCTCGATTTGTGTGAAAATGTTGATCCTGGACTAGCACTGAAGCTGGAGTGGCTGCTATAGCTGCATAAGTAAGGTAAGGTCATTAACACTTTGATGAGTACGCTGTGGACCTGAGAGCTCTGCTCATGGATGTGGAAGATAATGAATAGCTAGCGCTGTAATGATGAATGACTCTATGGCAGTGTGGACTCTTAGTGAGTACGATAATCACACCGAGAGAGTGCTTGGGTGTTGACGATAAATGTCGTCTCACATCAGGTGTTACTGAAGTGGAACAATTAGCCTGTTGTGGCACAAATACATCATTGGTTGAGCCAGTGTTGGACCACTCAAACACTATTGTGTTTACACTTAGGGGGGCATAATGGTTTTTAACTTTCTATTCAGCAAAGAGTCCTGAAAAAATGTATCATGGTTTCCACAGTAATTCTGAGCAGCACAACTGTTTTTAATATTGATAATAATAAGAAAAGTTTTCTTATATACCAAATCAGCATATTAGAAAGATTTCTGAAGGATCATGTGACACTGAAGACTGGAGTAATGGGTGCTGAAAATTCAGCTTTGCATCACAGGAATGCATTACATTTTAAAATATATTCAAATATAAAAGGTCTTGTAAATTGTGATACAATTGCGATCCCGAATGTTCGAACCATATTGCCGTGGAAAAAGAAAAAAACAATTTAAAGTTGAAAGCTGAGATTGTACTACAAAAAAGGTGTAGAAACACTTTTAGCTCAGAAATTAATTACAAAGGAACAGCTAGTAACATTTTGAGTTAAACACAATTTTGAAGTACAAAGACTGAAATTGTATTTTCTTGTAAATCATACACCAATAATCTTTGATTTATTTATAACTTTGAAAAATATTTGTTTTTTTACAGTGAAAGATAGGATGTGAACTTTTATTAATATTGAGATTCCAAGAAAATTAAACTGTTTCTATGAAACAAAATATTATCTATAAAATTTAAGTGGCTTTTAACTTTAATACTTTATTTTAATACAGATGCTAATTTAAGATGTTAAATGACATTAGAACGCTGTTGTGCTATGCTCATTGCTTGCTGATATGCTTTTGTTTGATTTCATATTGGCAAGTGAAACACTCCAGGATTTTTATCACAGCAGGCAGCATTTTCTCACACACAATAACAATCTTTTTGTTATTCTTTTTGTATCCACAGGTGTGTGCTGTGACAGAAGCTAAACCACACATTGCCGAAAGGCCGAAATTGCAGTCTACACGCCCAGTATTGCATCACTAGATATGCTATTATAGCTGTCCCACCAGTCCTGTGCTTCCTACAACATCAATTTGAACTAATTCATCTCTTATGGAGTCTACCAAAAGACCAAAGGTAATGGGTAATAACTCAACCTCATGTATTGGCAAAATTCTTTGTTTCACAGTCTCAGCAGTACTATTAATATTTTTATAAATCTTCTGTTGATTACCTTTGTTTTAAACCTATTATTTTGAAGACTCAGTCAGAAGGGTAGTCAGAAGGTTAGGTCAGGTTGATGATGCAACAATCCCCTAGTATGGCTCCACCCTGACATGATCAGCGTTTTGGTGTCCATCTGGGCCACATGCTGGCTCTAAACTTGTGTACTCAACAGATGGGCAGACTGGGGCCCCAGTGTATGATCATGTCTTCATATACTGTATGTATTACAGAAAACAAGTGTTGTACATGATACAGTACTAGTGAATCATGTTGTTTGACTAGAACTATGCATTAGGTATCATGACAACAATAAACAATACTTTTACAGCATTTCTTAATCATAGTTAATGTTAATTTCTATTATACATACACTTAAGGTTCGGGGTTGGTAAGATTTTTTTTGTAATGTTTATGAAATTATATGCTCACCAAGGCTGCATTTATTTGATGAAAAATACAGTAATAGCAGTAATATTGTGAAATAATATTTATATTTTAAATAACAGTTTTTATTTTCATATTTTTTAAAATGCTTTTTCTTCCTGTGATGGCAAAGCTGAATTTTCAGTAGCCGTTACTCCTGTTTTAAGTGCCACACGATCCTTCAGAAATCATTTAAATGTGCTGATTTGCATCTCAAGTAACATTTCTTGTTATCAATGTTGAAAACAGCTGCTGCTTAATATTTTTATAGAAACCGTAATACTTATTTTGGTGAATAGAAAGTTCAAAATAACTGCATTTGTTTGAACGGAAAACTTTTGTAACATTTTCTCTTCACTGTATTATTTTTTTTAAATCAAATTAATGTGTAATTGTTGAATAAAAGTATTAATTTCTTTCAAAAAAAAAACAAAAAAAAAAACTTTTTGAACAGTAGTGTATGCATACATTTTTAACATGTATATAAACCAACATTTAGCTAATGAATTATGAACAAACATGAATTAAAAATGAACAAGTTTATTTATAAATTAACCAAGATTAATAAATTCTGCAAAACGTGTTTGCCTTTAGTTCATCATACCTAATGCAGTAAGTAATGTTAACGACTTGAAGATTATTTTGCATTTTTATGACCAAAATGCATGTCAAATGCAAAGAATGCATATTTTGAATGGAGAGTTAAAACCAATTACTAACTGTAATTATAAATGAAAAATTAAATGAAATTATGTGGAATTATAAATAATTATTACATCATGGGTGATTTAGAAGCAAATGTACATATTGAACAAACAAACAAACAGAAATCAGGTTTGTCTCGGATTGTTGTCTTCTCAATAGCTGATTTGTTCCAGATGAAGAGAGTGGAAAGCAGCAGATGGTGGGTCTGAGAGGGGTTGGGCAGGACTAAGACTCTCCTTCAGATAGCCATAATCCCCCCAAAAAGCCCTGGATGCTGCCCACTAACATCCAAACTCTCAAACAGTTTGAGCTGGGCTGCTGTCATACAGCCAGGTGTGTGAACACGTATTTTACCCTCATAACTGAACAGAAGGCAAAGGGTAATGGTGCAGCTTTATAATATTTATTACTGAACTGTAAAGCCACCTGTGCCAACCCACCGGTTAATTTTCACTGAATTCAGCAAGCATGTTTAAGTTGATTGCGTCCCAAAGGGTGCATTAAAGTCACTCACAACTGACCTAAAATTTTGGCTGGAACTCAAGTTTAATCCTTTTTTTTTTCCATGCAAAGCACAACTTCAGCTTTTTGTAATTGCCTACTTACTCCAGGCTCTGCGATTTGTCTTTGAATTCAGCAAATGTACAGTGCACCAGCGGAACCCTCTGTAGTATTGATGAGCATGTGTCTGTAAACATAGTCTGAAATGTGATGCAACTGAAGCAGGACGTTGCTCATGACCTTCAGATTTTGTGGTTAGGTCGTTACTTAGTCATTTGGAACGAATTTACTGTGCATTAATTCCAATAAGCAAAACAGGATAGTTTAAAGGTGACTGTTGATTTGCATCAGCCAAACTGCTGTGATCAGAGGTTGTCATATGTGCTGAACTCAATGTGATATGCTGCTACTGTAGATGCTACTTACTGTAAATATTTACGTGAACATGTCAGAGTTCATTTTTAATCTGAATTGTTTAAGGTTGAGGTCAGATGGTCTGGAATGATTTGAGAAGCAGGAGGGAAATTAACAGTGTTTGAAACATCTTTTGATTTCAAATAAGGATTAGTTTGACCAAAAATGGACTCACCCTCAAGAAAAATGTGAGCTATTAAATCAATAATCACTCTAATTGGATAATAGAGTCAGTGAGTTAATCTTGATAACCGAATCAGTAAAATTCGTGAACGAATCATTTAGACTGGTTTTGCAACAGATCAACTAATTAATTGAAAATATCTGATTTAATAGAATAATCCATTAAAAGGATAATTCACCCAAATATGAAAATTTGCTGGAAATTGATTTACCCACAGGCCATCCAAGATGTAGATGAGTTTGTTTCTTCTTCTGAACTGAGAAATGTAGCATTACATCACTTGCTCACCAATGGATCCTCTGCAATGAATGGGTGAGAGTCCTGACAAAAACACAGTAATCCACAAGCCTTGTTGTCACGATCGCTACTGTGAGGAGCACGGAGCGAGGAACGAGGAGACGTGGAGTAAACTTCAAACTAACAGACTTTAATAAACATCCAAGGGAACCAGGAACACACACGTAGCGGGGAAAGACGAACATTCAATACCAGACCAAGAACTCAGAACAGGACTCACTATAAATACACAGGACTTGACGAGGGGAATGAGACACACCTGGAACTAATAAACAATTAACATGGAAAAACGTCTCAGGTTACTTATGTAACCATGGTTCCCTGAGTAGGGAACGAGACACTGCGTCCTCTAGGGGTCGCTATGGGGAACGCCTCGTCGTGACCCGTGTCTGAAGCATACATTGAAAAACACCAACTCGTTGGCCGGCGACAGCCATGACGTGCCGGCCAACGAGTTGGTGTTTTTCAATGTATGCTTCAGACACGGGTCACGACGAGGCGTTCCCCATAGCGACCCCTAGAGGACGCAGTTCGAAGTTCCCATGAAAGGGAACTAGGTCAGGGCAGGCACATGGAGAGGGAAAAACACACAGAGTCCAGGGGCGTGACAATTGTGAAGTGAACAGCTTCAGGCTAAAATATAAGTCCTCTATCCATAAATTTTGCTTTCGCCAGTGAAAAAGTTGTCTCGTTTGAATCAGGAGAGAAATATACATGGATCAAACACCATTTACAATAGAAAACAGTCCAAAACAGCTCTAAACAAATGTTTTGATTGATGTACAAGGACAATTGGAGGTGGACTTTTTCACTGGAGGATGCGTTATAATGGATTACGGACTCCTGTGGACGATTTAAAGTTATAATGCCTTAATACTGCATTTGTTTATTAAAAACCCATAGCTTTTCACTTCACAAAATGTTAATTGATGGACTGGAGTTTTGTGGATTATTGTGATGTTTTTTTTATCAGCTGTTTGGACTCTCATTCTGATAGCACCCATTCACGGCAGAGGATCCATTGGTGGGCAAGTGATCTAAAGCTATTTTTACTCAAATCTGATCTGACAAAGAAACAAACTCATCTACATCTTGGATGGGCTGAGGGTGAGTAAATATTTGAAAAATTTTCATTTTTGGGTGAACTATTCCTTCAATGTTTTGTGAACCATTCACAGTAAAAAAATTCCGTAAAATTTACGGTAAAAAACCGGCAGCTGTGGTACCCCGGAATTTTACCGTAAAAAATGCGGTAGCAACATTTTAGGTTTTACGTTGAAACTAAAATTTACAGTTAAATACCGTAATTTCATTAACTGATATAATGTTAATATACCAACCTATTGAAGTACTGAAATCTGTTTTGTACCTTTGTAATACACTGATAACTGTTTGAGGCTCAGGGTATGTCATTTCCATGTACAGAACTGTTATTATTCAACTATGCCAAGGTAAATACAGTTTTCCATTCTATGGCACCTTTAACTGATTTTACACATTGCCAAAGCATAGACCAAATGTGCATGCAGTAGATTTTTTTTTTTTTTAATGCATTTAACCTTCCAAAATTGTCTCTGTTTTCCAACAGACGGAAGGTCTTTCTGCTATACTGGAACTCGCTTACTACAGCTTTATGAATATGTAAACCTCTCACTTATTCAGCACATTTATTATGCATACTGCCAATCTCTGGCAAGGTGGAAGTGTGCGTATCAGCAAAAAAACTAACAAAAAAACAAAAAAAGCAAACAGGCTGTTGTTACAACAGTAAGGCTGTATAAGCCTTCAGACCATTCACTGTAGTTTCCTGTCTGTCCAGTGAATTCACCATATTGGAATACTGCTTTTATCATCTAAAGCTGCTTGTCGAGAGCTGGTCAGGATTTGTGTAGCATTGTTATGAAAATATCTGTCCTTCTGGTCCTGACAGTCGTCTGATATATGTTTATATATAACTGACATAGCATGGCACAGCATGGTGAACATACGACTGAAAGAACAATGATGTCCACAACCCCGGGTTCACCGGGTACAGAGAGTGGCCTGTATTCAGGAATACAGGAATAAGAATAGTTCTTCCAGAAATGAAAATTGTTGTAATTTGCTCACTCCCATGTTATTATAACATGTATGGTTTTTTTTTTCTAATGTGGCGAACAAAAGTAACATTTTTGCTGAATCTTCACTCAGCTCTATGCAACTACTTGTACTGTATTCAAGCCATAAAACAACCTTAAGCAACACATTTACAACACTTTTTTTTTTTTTTTAAATCTGAACATGATTATAAATGAGAATTCATTGAAAAGGAAGATTATCGATTAGGGATGGAACGATTACCGGTTTCACTATAAATCACGATAAAATGCCCTGACGGTTAGTATTACCGTTTAAAATTTAATTATCATCAAAACCGTGTTTGATTATCGCGCTTTTGAAAACTCGCTGTAAATCCTGTCCAGCCAGCATCAGTCTGACGCAGAAGCAGCATGCAGTATTGTTGTTGTTGAGTGTGAGTATCAGTTCTTTTTGAACGTTTTCATCTAATTTGAACAAAACCGTGATAATATTGATAACCGTGATAACTTTGGTCACTATAATCGTGATATGAAATTTTCATACCGTTACATCCCTATTATCGATAGTGAAAGACTTAGTTTCTTTGATTTTGAGATTATCAGCTTCGGCAAAAAGTGTAGCTGATAAGCCAATTAATAAAAGTGGTCATTTCGGCTAGCATTGAAATCTACCACTGCACATTTTGTGCTTTTTTATGTAAAATGCCAGTTCAGAGAAATTCAACAATTATTTAAATTGCAATAAATATTGACTATTGACTACTGATATTGAATTATTCAATACTGACATAGCGTTTTTGTTCTTTTTAAAAAATACTTATACAAAATTATATTTATAATCATATAATTTTAGTTATCATTACTTAAAAACAAACAAACAAACTAATATTGGTGTTTGTTTATGCTTTCCATAAACACAGTAAGCCTGTTTCTCAATAAGAGAGAGAGAGAGAAAAAAAGACAATTCCAAACAATCGTAAACTGCAATAAGCATACATCACTGAGCACGCGCTCCATCCTCCAGCTGAGCATCACTATTTAACAAAGATGCGCAGCATCATCTTCGCCCCGCCCATCCCAGGCTGCGCTCTTTCTCGCCGCGCTCATGGCGCAGGCGCATTACAGAGCCACCGCGCGGCTCACTATTTAGCAAGAAGGGAGCGCGCATACTCAGCACCTGTCGTGTGTGTGGCTGGGGATTCAGTGGGAGGGGTCATTATTTGGCAGGGAGCGGCAGAGAGACGAGCATTTCCTAGATACCCACAGCAACGCGTGGATTCATTCTGCTTCCATCACTTCAGAGGCGAGCCGGCGGATTTTCTGGGTTGTTTAAACTTACTGGCTAGGTTTGGAAAGCCGTACGTTTGGAAATAAATCACACCATCGTATTTCCTCGGAAGTGTTTTGTTCCTGTACCGGGACTGTCATCACTGAAGGTAAGATCTATGGAAGCCACTTTGGAACAAGCAAACCGTTATTAGATGTGTCAGAAAGGCGAGGCTTGTGCATCCTAGTCTTATTGCGCTGATTTAAATAGGAAAAAAAATCAGATGTCAGATGTAAAATATATAGGTAAATCCCCGGAAGCGACTGTCTAATGCACCCCTCAGCTGTATAAACCTAACGTTACTGTTGTTATTCCAGCACCGAGGTGATGGCCAGTGCCTCCCATCTGCAGCCTGCTAGCATACCGGCTAACCAGCTCATATTATGTTAAATAAAGGTTTTTCTGTTAGAATGTTACTAGAATAGTAGCAGAATATTATCCGCGTGATAACGAACGTTGTTCTGCATACGCATGGTGTATTGTAATAATAAAAAGCATCGTTTCGACTAACTGCGGTCTGTAGACACCTTCCATCCTCATTGTCGGAGCGCCTCCCGTCTTTAATGTCCCGTTATTCTTTGTGTGCAATTGTATTGTGCTCGATTTTATATTTAAATGGTAGGTGGAAGAGGCGTTTAGGATCTGTACGTTTCTAAGAAGTAAATATTAAAGTTTTGCAATAAGATACAACTTTGGACTTTATGTTATTCCAGCACCGAGGTGAGGGCCAGTGCCTCCCATCTGCAGCCTGCTAGCATACCGGCTAACCAGCTCATATTATGTTAAATAAAGGTTTTTCTGTTAGAATGTTACTAGAATAGTAGCAGAATATTATCCGCGTGATAACGAACGTTGTTCTGCATACGCATGGTGTATTGTAATAATAAAAAGCATCGTTTCGACTAACTGCGGTCTGTAGACACCTTCCATCCTCATTGTCGGAGCGCCTCCCGTCTTTAATGTCCCGTTATTCTTTGTGTGCAATTGTATTGTGCTCGATTTTATATTTAAATGGTAGGTGGAAGAGGCGTTTAGGATCTGTACGTTTCTAAGAAGTAAATATTAAAGTTTTGCAATAAGATACAACTTTGGACTTTATGACGTTGAGATATTTTGTCGGTTCTTGTTGCTGGATGAAACCTAGTGTTAGACAATTTTCTTTTTAATACATAATATTTGGCCTACATGGAATTGATTTTCATAGGCTCTTTTTTTCAACCATTATGAGGAAATGGTTTTCTAAAAGATAAAAAAGTGAATAAATAAATAGAACAAAACGTAGCATTGTGTGTCATCAAATTTATGTCAAATACTCCAATTGAAGGGTGTGAGTTGGCAGTGGTCTGGGTTTTTGTGGCACTTGTGTCAGATTCCTCTAAATTAGTTTTAAACCCCAAAAGCTTGTGGCACAAAAGGCTGTTTTCCCCCCTATTTGAACTGTATATATTTCAACATGACATTCATTATTGACTAGAAAAGTAATAAGGTCCTTTCACACTAAGGATAAATGTAATGATAACTATAGCATTTTAATTGTTCTAATTCTGTGAGAATAAGTCCACATCGCAGCTATAATGATAGCAACACTGAGGAACGATATGGTTGGAATCACTTTCAGAACATTTAAAGCAACACATTAACAAAGCAGTGGTGCATTTTTATAATAAACAGAAAGATATTGTGTGTTGGTGTGGACACTATTATCATTATAGTTATCTTTATAGTTAATGCACAGAAGTCGCGTTCACCAATAACAACAGGTAATTGCTTAGCTGGTTTCCGTTGCGTTTCGAGCAGTGTGTCGATAAAGCATGCCATCAGAGGGATCATTTTATTATAGATTTACATGTCACAACTAGAAACTTTACAGGTTTTTTTTTAATAATTGGCATTTAGCTAACTGTGCTAGTGGCGTAAATGGCAAATACTCTAAAGGTTGGTAAGTTGAATATTTAAAGGTAACATACAGACGTTTAAATCAGAGGTCTTCAACTGTATTCCTGGGGACCCACTGTCCTGCAGAGTTTAGCTACAACCCTAATCAACACCTGAAGCAGCTAATCAAGCTTCTCAAGATTGCTTGAAAATACACAGGCAGGTGTGCTGAAGCAGGTTGGAAATAAACTTTGCAGGACAGTGGGTCCCCAGGAGCAGGGTTGAAGACCTTTGGTTTAAATTTCACATAAAAACATGACATTTCTTTAAATTAGTCAACTCCCTAAAAGCCATTGTATTATTCACACATTATCACAATTTGCTCACCTGAATCAGACAGGCCAATTAAATACGCTATCCAAACCTATGACTAGATTTGATTAAATATATGGCAAATGTAATATACAAAAAATACATTTGCACGTTAAGTACAGGCCACGTTTAGTGGCATTTTTGCCTTGAACCCTGCTTACTTTCGGACCATAAACTGAACACAAACAGTGTTTAATTGTTGATAACACACTGCAGTAGCATCTTAATGTAAAATAAAGGACAACCTGTTAGAAATGTTATGTATAATGCATGCTTAACTTATCTAAACTCTATGTTGTGATTCTATAATGGTAAAATAAGCCCTGTGCAAAAACAGTAGTTGTGAATTGTTACACCTTATGCCAAGGTATACATAACGAGTTTGTCATTTGATCCCATTTGTATTCCACTAAGTGAAATTACTCCTAGGATAGCTCAATGAATCAAACTGCATGTGTTAATTTTTTTGTTAAAACCTCAAAACTGTAGTGGGTAAGTATTTTAGCATAATTGAACAGTTTTTTTTTTTCACTAGGCAACTGGAATGGAAAGACAATGGTGATCTAAGAGGAAATGTGTTTTTTTTTTACTGTTATATATACCAAACATGGCAGTTGTATCTATGGTTTACTTGCTTTCTCTCTCATGTCATGTGACACTTCACAACAGCCATGCAAAAAGGTCCACATGAAATCAAGACAGTCTGCATTTATTTATAGTTAACATTCTACACTCTTCAAACTCAAAAGAAAAGTTTTCTCAAATGTTGTCAGTGGGATTCAATGGGCTTGTGTATTGCAAGTTGCACAATACAAATCCTAAACAGGCATGCCATGTCTTAGGTGAATTTCTAGATTCCCCTTTCAGACACCATGTAACAACAAAACATTTTAATTCACTCTGTCCCTCACAGTCAACAGCACATTGTAACACCCTGTTTATACTGCTAGCAAAGCCACAAACAGGAATGTTCCCATTCTAATCAATGAAGCTGACACTCTCCGAGTGTAGATGTTTCCATGCCATATAGATTTGTAACAGTAGCCGTAAGAAGAAACCAAATGGGTGAAAGGGCAACAGTGAGGCTGCATTTATAAGTCCAGCATTTGATTGACAACGAGGTGTGCAACACTATTACAGCCTCCACAATCATGTCAGGGCTTTTCTCAGCACTGTAAGTCAACCTGTTAGTCAAACAGTGCTTTTAAAGGGTCACATGCTTTCTGTTTTCATGTACTATGACACTGATATTTTTTATGCACAGTATTTATTATGTTTCGTGTACAGTAGGTCGATAGCAACAGTTTCTTGCATTCACTCAAAAGCAAATAAGTTCTAATTCTTTAGCTGCTGTTATGATACTCAAATGGACTGGCATTGCTCATAAATAATGTGCATTATAGTGAGTACCAGGAGAGCAGATTTGTCCAGTGTCAGCTCTTTGGGACGCCTCTGTGCGTGATCTCAGCGAATCTGGTCGCTATGGTGTCTCCAGGCTGAGGCGAGAGGCTCTGTGTGCTAAGACAAACAAGCAGTAATAAAGAACCCAGCTAGACAGAGAGACTTTCCGATGTGAAGGCGCACTCACTGCACTGAATGACAGGAAAAATCCTAGCATGCATTGTTCAGACTATTGATTCTAATGTGTGCAAACATTTATACAGCACTTGTCGTCTTGCGAAACCACACTTGAAAATGATTTAATTGGTCTGTGTCTGTATGTGCATCCCTCCATTTATCTGCAGTTTTTGTATGAATGTGAAAACGTTTTCTTGAAATGTGTGCCTGTGCCACATTTATTAAAGCAAAACATTTCACAAAATAAATAAGTACGTTTTTTAGATTTGAAATGAATGACACAATAGATATGCTGTTCAAAATTAAGACAAAACATATAATAAGAGGTTCAGGTTGTCACTAGTTACCTTGATACTAGTTGATGAGTAACGGTGTAACTGCAGTTGAGTAAAGTTAGTAAAATGTAAAGAAGTTGTGAAAAAGTGCATTTTGTGTGACCTACACTATACTGTTCAAAAGTTTGGGCACAGTAATTTTTATTTATTTATTAAAAAAGAAAAAAATGAAAAAAATGCTTTTATTCATCAAGCACATATTAAATAATCAATTAGTGACAGTAAATACACTTATAATTTTACAAAAAAGATTTCTACTTCAAATGAATGCTGTTCTTTTGAACTTTCTAATCATCAAAGTATCTTGTAAAAATGAATCACTGTTCCCATAAGCAGCATTTCAGCATTGATAATCAAAAATGTTTCTTGAGCTCCAAATCATCATATTAGAATGATTTCTGAAGAAACGTGACACTGAAGACTGGAGTAATGGCGGCTGAAAATTCAGCTTTGCCAGCAGATGAATAAAATACATTTTAAGATATATTCAAATAGAAAACAGTTCTTTTAAAATGTAATAATATTTCACAATATTGCTGTTTGACTGTATTTTTGATCAAATAAATTCAGCCTTGGTGAGCATAATAGACTTCTTTTAAAAAACGTTTAAACCCCAAACTTTTGAACGGTAGTGTAAATGTCCAAATACTTTTTAAATGTACAGAGACTATATTTTACTCACATTTTCAGGAGTAAAATATTTCTAGACCTGTTTTTGTTTATTTTAAACATATTTGAAATGGCAAACATTTATTTAGATTTTATCAGCAGCATTTGTTTGCAGTTTCAGAATAATTAAATTAAGTTAATTGCTTTACTGTTTGTGACTCTGCTTATAAATGTGCCCATAAAGTGGTTTTCAGACAAGCCAGCAAATAAAGAGGTGAAATTGTCTTTGATTAAACTTTTGTCACAGTTATAAGTTAGGAGTGCCTTTCCACTGATTCATAGCAAAAGATCGAAGGACATGGACCTGTGAAGTATAAAGTGTAATGTTGAAATGAGGCTTGTTTCAAAGGATGAACTAGGCAGAAATAGCCCTTTGTGATGGCCTAGATCTAAGGCATTGTTTTTTCTCTCACCTCTACCTTTATTTATATAAATTTATATTGTATTTTGAGCATATACCACAGACCATATGCAAATTTCATGAACACTCCCACTTATTCTTATGGACATTATGAAAGCTTATGCACTGTAATCTGAGTAATGGGAGTAATGTTAGCAGTGACTAATGTGGAAAGACTCGAAACACCCATTTACATCAGTGCTAATGTGCCCAAGAACATTGTGCGATGCCTACTGGGATGCAGATGTAGCATTAAACTGATGTCAGTGGAGTACAGAGGCCTAACAGTGACAAATTGACTCAAACAGAAACATGGTCCTTCTTGATTTATACTTTCAAATGAGCAATTTTGAGCCTTATCATCCAGCATTGCATTTTTGCTCAAAGTCCTCATACCTTATGTTTTATTCCGGTCATCCTGACTTAGAGATGACTCCCCCCGAAAATGCTAGTTAATGTTATTGCATTGGACTAAAACATATTGACTTTGCTCTCACACAACTTCCAAAAACTTTTTGATAAATATTGTACTTTTTTGGGATATTTTTTTCCAACCTTTTTTGCTACACTTGTCAAAAATGGGTTGACCCACTCCACCCTAGAGGTCTTCGTGGCGGCCATTGCGGCCTACCACGCCCCTCTCGGTGGCCATTCAGTGGGAAGACACCCTCTTCTTACACGTTTCCTCTGCGGTGTGCTGAGGCCGAGGCCTTCGGCCAGAGAAGCTTATTCTATGTGAATGCTAGCGTTTTCCGACGCAGTGTCTCGTTCCCTCGAGGAACCAGGGTTACATACGTAACCTGAGACGTTTTTGAGTGAATATTGGAAAAATTATCTACAAAAACTGAAGTGCATAAGCTCATATCAATGAGGCTTATGACCAATCACTTCCAAAAAGAAATCTGTGCTAACTGAAAGAAAACTAGTTGACAAAAAGATTGAATCCAAGATTTGGTGATAATATAGCATAATGAGAGATGTACATGCACTTTTTAAAAGGCTAGTCATTTTTGCCCAGGAATAGACTTCTTTTAAAAAACGTTTAAACCCCAAACTTTTGAACGGTAGTGTAAATGTCCAAATACTTTTTAAATGTACAGAGACTATATTTTACTCACATTTTCAGGAGTAAAATATTTCTAGACCTGTTTTTGTTTATTTTAAACATATTTGAAATGGCAAACATTTATTTAGATTTTATCAGCAGCATTTGTTTGCAGTTTCAGAATAATTAAATTAAGTTAATTGCTTTACTGTTTGTGACTCTGCTTATAAATGTGCCCATAAAGTGGTTTTCAGACAAGCCAGCAAATAAAGAGGTGAAATTGTCTTTGATTAAACTTTTGTCACAGTTATAAGTTAGGAGTGCCTTTCCACTGATTCATAGCAAAAGATCGAAGGACATGTACCTGTGAAGTATAAAGTGTAATGTTGAAATGAGGCTTGTTTCAAAGGATGAACTAGGCAGAAATAGCCCTTTGTGATGGCCTAGATCTAAGGCATTGTTTTTTCTCTCACCTCTACCTTTATTTATATAAATTTATATTGTATTTTGAGCATATACCACAGACCATATGCAAATTTCATGAACACTCCCACTTATTCTTATGGACATTATGAAAGCTTATGCACTGTAATCTGAGTAATGGGAGTAATGTTAGCAGTGACTAATGTGGAAAGACTCGAAACACCCATTTACATCAGTGCTAATGTGCCCAAGAACATTGTGCGATGCCTACTGGGATGCAGATGTAGCATTAAACTGATGTCAGTGGAGTACAGAGGCCTAACAGTGACAAATTGACTCAAACAGAAACATGGTCCTTCTTGATTTATACTTTCAAATGAGCAATTTTGAGCCTTATCATCCAGCATTGCATTTTTGCTCAAAGTCCTCATACCTTATGTTTTATTCCGGTCATCCTGACTTAGAGATGACTCCCCCCGAAAATGCTAGTTAATGTTATTGCATTGGACTAAAACATATTGACTTTGCTCTCACACAACTTCCAAAAACTTTTTGATAAATATTGTACTTTTTTGGGATATTTTTTTCCAACCTTTTTTGCTACACTTGTCAAAAATGGGTTGACCCACTCCACCCTAGAGGTCTTCGTGGCGGCCATTGCGGCCTACCACGCCCCTCTCGGTGGCCATTCAGTGGGAAGACACCCTCTTCTTACACGTTTCCTCTGCGGTGTGCTGAGGCCGAGGCCTTCGGCCAGAGAAGCTTATTCTATGTGAATGCTAGCGTTTTCCGACGCAGTGTCTCGTTCCCTCGAGGAACCAGGGTTACATACGTAACCTGAGACGTTTTTGAGTGAATATTGGCAAAATTATCTACAAAAACTGAAGTGCATAAGCTCATATCAATGAGGCTTATGACCAATCACTTCCAAAAATAAATCTGTGCTAACTGAAAGAAAACTAGTTGACAAAAAGATTGAATCCAAGATTTGGTGATAATATAGCATAATGAGAGATGTACATGCACTTTTTAAAAGGCTAGTCATTTTTGCCCAGGAACACCAAATTAGGTAAACGATATTCGGCACAGTACAAAGGTTAATATTTTTATATCAGTATTCCTAGTTTATATGTATTGATTTTTCTGGTGCACTGTTATCCTATTTTCACTTCTTGATATTTGCAGTTTTTCATGGAAAAAGACAAGTTATGTGGCTTTGCGTCATAAATGTAGCGACCAACGCATTATATGAGCAGCTCTTCTTGTTGTCAGTTGTGTTTGGTCTTCCGAGAGCCATATGCTTAGAGAATTTGAGGAAGGCATGGTGATGGTGGATCAGTGCAAAAGGGCAGCGTCTACCTGGAGACACAGTTGCTTTTTAAAAGTCTGTATTGCAAGTAGTGATTAGCATTTTCTGAGAACAAGACAGCAGTAGTACTGTCTATATTTTTCTGAGAGATGCTGAGCAAAAAGCCACATCTCTGATCTTCTTGTTTGCAAACAGCTGCGCCTTTGAGTTTGGAGACGGTGCGAGCAACTGCCTACAGCACTCCAGAAGTAACTGAACCAGTGATGCTGCGAGATATAACTAAAGCAAGACAAACAAATCAAAATGTATGATAGATTGCAAGCAGCTCTTGATACGCAAAGTATTTTAGAACTTTTTACTTTAACTCTTTTGAAACTTTTATTTGATAATTAATTTAATTTTTTTTTTTCATTTTGTGAAAAGAAAAAGTTATTTCTCAGTGCACTTTAGCATTCAGAAAGCTGTTATTTTTGATCTGACCAGTTTATCAGCTTCTCCCTGAAGACTTTTAAAGGGCACTAGTAAAACTGGTCTTATTTTCTTTCTCGAACATGTAAGACTATGATGAGTCAACAGAAGCTTTTTTAGACTGCATCAATTTATCCTTCTCTTCTTTGGTTTCATCTGTTCCTCCTGCTTTCGTCAGGATATTGCACCATGATACCTTCATTTATCTTCATTTATCTTAATTTATAACCCTACCTTACGTATTCACAGTTATTTTTCCATCTCGCTGTTCCTTTCTGTTCCCCTCTTATTTCGTCACACTTGACATCGCTTTTGCGGGAGCACTGAGTGCGGTGTATGCCTGAACAAACCCATAGTACACAGATTACCAGTGATCGGGATAGGAAGCCAATTAGTCGGATACAGAAACCAGATGTGTTTTTGACCATAATTATGAATCGCCAAATTTAGATTTTTGAATCGCCAAATTTTGGTGTGATTTCTTTAGAGATGCACTGATCCGATACTCAGTATCAGCTCCGATACTGCCATTTTCTGCCAGATCGGGTATAGGTCAGACGAGACCGATCCAAATCCGATATTGTGCGTATACTATTCTGTGTTATTGTTAAGCCCCACGAAAGGAACAAGAACATTATAAAGCACCATAACATTTCTGTGCACTATATTCCAAGTGTTCTGAAGCTGTACCAAACTGTAATGTGAGGTACAGATGAATACTTAAGTTGTTAAATTCAAGTTAATGTAAACTCTTCTCTCCGCTGCGGCTGTCTGTCATCCTCCATTCAGCATTTAAACTGTGTGGCGCGTTCGATTACGACAGTCAAGACAATAAAACTCTCTCCAAGATGATTCAATGTTCCTACTATTATACTTGATCTGTGGATAAAGATCAATGGTTTTGCATGTAAGGACTTTGTCTTGCTGGAGTTTAGTGCTGTTTCTAAATCAGTGTCTATACTATGAAAGCAATCTGGTTGAATGCATTTTCAGTTACGTTATAATTTTTGTATTTTTGGGGGATTTCCCCCCCACCTTTTTTTCCTACACTTATGATGCTCCCAGTCAAAAATGGTTGAATGTATTTTCAGTTACGAAAGAGGACAACTCAACTGTTTTAGGCATTGTTTTTCACCTATGTTTATATAAAAAACTAATCTTAATACCAGTAAATAAGGTCTGTTTCTTTCTCTCTTTTTGTCCAGAATGAGATGCAATGATTACCAGACAATGCTAGCCCATAGTCACCCCCCCACACCTCTTTTCTTGACTATACTTTCTCCTCTCCATTTTCTTCTCATACATTCAGCACCCCTGAGGGGAATTCTATAGCACACATACTTCTTCGATATGTGCAGGAAAAGTATATTGTACTGAGCTGTACTCCATCGTCTTTTAGATATGTCCTCTTCCTCTAGCTTTACTCACTCTCTTTTTTTCCGAATGCTTCCCTGACCCTCTATCTTTGAGATTTTCAACATTAATTAACTTTCTTAATTAACTTTGGTTACCTAAGCCAAAATCTATGAGGGGGTCAATGAATGTTTTAGCTCCACTATTAGCGTTTAAAGCACCCAGGTATAGAAGTGACCACCAGTCTTCGTACATCATGGTGTTTAGGCAAGCTGAGCCCATTTACCTCCTTTTGAGGTGTCAGCAGTCGCAGCATTGGACAGATGGTCACTCCCCCTCCTGGCTGGCTGGCTTGAGTTCTATTACTGAGGGAAATCAATAGGATGGTAGAAGTCACCGTGCCCTGTAATTTAAGAACATCTATAAAACTGCACGCTTTAAACTTTGCCCAATTATTATTAGGATTCCCTTCTGATGGGTGCGCTGTTGTTTTGACCGTAAACACAATTGATTTCCGGACGTGAAACCAAGCTGTGGCGTTCAAACAATATCAGCTACTCCCAAATATAATTTTTAGACATCTGTTTTTTTTATGCTCAGTATGCTGGAAAATTCATCACAGTGAATGAAACAACAATCCTGTTTCATGTCTGAACATTAATCTTCGAAATAGACCATTTTTCTCTTTGGCTTTTTCATCCAATATGTCTGTAATCAAACCAAGGACAGATCTCATATGCCTATGCGTTAAAGAGATTTACTGAATTGCACAGGAACATGGCATCAATATTTCCATTTTGACATTTAACAAATTTAAATGAGTTCTCTTTCAAATTAAAGTATCATTGCAATGTGTACAACTTTTGCATAATATGTCAAGTCTTTTGAAGTCAAGTTTGTGTAAGGAACAGAACAGAAGTAAAGTCATTATTCACTGAAAATTTTGACATCTGCACTTGCTTTTGTTGGTGTATTCTTGATAGTTTGGCAATGTCTGATTCATGACCAAATAATTCTATTGAGTCGGATCTTTTAAATGAATCACTACTCCAGTTTACAAAACCTGGTAACATGACTGATTATGAATTAGAATCAATTCTCAAACCGATTCAATGACTCGCTGATCTGGTTGTAGCGACTGTAGTTTACTGGAGAGGAAAATTATCAGTGAAAAATAAAATTAGCCATCATATGACTAGTATTATGGTACTGTATTCATATCGACCACTTTTATGGTGCTTTTAAGTCATTTTTGAAGCTTGAAAGCTCTAGGTCCCATTAATCATTATTGCATTGAAAAGAGCTACCAGTAGAAAATTCCTACTTTCATGTTCCACAGACGAAAGAAAGTCAGATGGGTTTGAAACAACATGAGGATGAGTAAATTAAAGATTTGTCATTTTTGTGTGAACTAATCCTCGAACAGTTTTCCTCACGAATGCTGAAATTAGCTGTCAGTGCTCATTTACCTTTCCCAGAAATAGTTGGCCCGAACATTATTAGCTTCAGCTCCAGAGGCAATTGCTGCTGAGAGTAATTTGACTATTGCTGCTGTTGTCAGTTTGTTTTGCAATGAAATGCTATAAAAAGTTGGAATTTTTGTGCACGTCATTTGTCACCAGAGAGCAATAAGTGAGAAATTCCCTCATCCATTTAGCTCAAACCTGTTTATCTCTATGCCTCTTCAAGACACGAAGAAATAAGCAATATTTGGAGCAGAAGCTAATAACAGGCATCTAAAATGGAAAGAGCTTTTCCTGCTCTATAATAAAGAGTCGTTTCTTGAAGGAATAGTTCACATAAAGTCTGCATAGCATACAGCATATTGAAATGGGATGCCATGAAAGTGAATAAGTAACGACTAAGTGGTTATTTTTGGGTTAAACATTATTTTATGACGTCTCCGTTCCCTCCTTCAGGGAACGAGGGTTACCATACATAACCGAGATGTTATTTGCATTAGTGCTGTCAATCGATTAAAAAAATGACTAATTAATCGCACATTTTTCCCCCTGAAATTAATCGCAATTAATCACAATTAATCACACTTAACATTAACGTCTTTCAATATACTTTTATATTGTAATAATTCTCAAATGAATGTAGAGACAACATAAATACAGTATTTTTTTTTATATTTGTTTAATGGCATCTTTTTATGACTGAAGGTGAGTATCATTGATTGCGAGTATCATTTTTTTCCTAATATTTAACCATTGACTATAGCCATTCAGCATTACAGTATAATTGAGAGCTATCAATTTGAACATTTATTAGACTTTAAAAATTAACAACTTTTAATGTAAGTGAACTTAAAACAATTTTCATATAAACCCATTATAATAAATGTCAAATTTACCTGTGCCCTTCACAGCAAGTAGGAAATCTACAGAAATTGAATATCAAAATCATTGTTCTGCTGAAGCTTTCTCATCACCTGTACCTTTTCCATGCTCGTTTGACTAGCGCCTGGCGCTGAGGTAAAGTTGGAGTGCACGTCTGAAAAGTCTCCCATTTTATATGGTCGTAAAGATGTTCTGCATCTAAATTTCTTATATTCTTATCAAGAAAAAAAGAGACAGAATCAGCAGTTGTGAGTGGGGTGGCCAACCCAAGCTCCGTTCCTGCATTAATTTGTGTTAAATATTTTTAATGCGTTAAACTGACAGCACTAATTTGCATACATATTTTTCAGTTTGCATGCATATATTTCATAGGTCTTTTGAAAGTATGCATATGTGTAGTTTTAATGATGTTACATTTAAAGGAATAGTCCAACCACAAATTAAAAATCTTTTATCATTTACTCACTTTCAAGCTGTTCCAAACCTGTATTAAGTTTTTGTCAAACATAAAACGTCTCTAGGTTACGTATGTAACCATGGTTCCCCGAGGGAACGAGACGCTGCGTCGAGTCGCTTTGGGAACGCCCTTGCGTGACCGCGTTCTGAAGCACGTGTCAAATCAGTCCAATGGAGCAGCGAGACGTCACGAGCGGGGTGACGTAAGCACCAGAAAGTATAAAAGCGCATCCAGCAGAGCGCAAACCAGCTTCGATGAAGTAGCGCCTGCAGGGATGCAGGGAGTATGGCAAAGAGACGCAGCGTCTCGTTCCCTCGGGGAACCATGGTTACATACGTAACCTAGAGACGTTCCCCTTCAGGAACTCGAGCTGCGTCGAGATTCGCTTTGGGAACGAGAATACCCACTGCGCCATACTACCAAGTCCCTGCCTGTGTGTGTACCCTATGAGCACATCACGAAGAGAGAACTTGGGAACCTGGAGTAGATGCCAGAAGAGGCTAGAAGTGGACAAAAGTGTGCGGAGAGCACCAGCCCGCCGCAGCACAAATGTCCTGCAAGGCCACACCCAAGCTGAAAGCCTTGGAGGCCGCCATACTCCTGGTCGAGTGCACTCTGACCCCCATAGGTGACGGGAGGCGGTGCTTACGTCACCCCGCTCGTGACGTCTCGCTGCTCCATTGGACTGATTTGACACGTGCTTCAGAACGCGGTCACGCAAGGGCGTTCCCAAAGCGACTCGACGCAGCTCGAGTTCCTGAAGAGGAACAATATATTTTATAGAATGTTGGTACAAACATTTGATGGTCCCCATTGACTTCCATAGTATTTTTCTCCCATACTATAGAAGTTAATGGGGACCAGTAACCATTTAGTTACCAACATTCTTCAATATACCTTCATTTCAGCAACTGAAAGTATTTGCATGCTATCAAATGGAGTATACTTTGTAAGGCTATGCAATCAGCTGTACAGATACGTTAAACGTTCGCATCAAAACTGAAGAATACTTCAGGCTTAACACACATACAATGCAGGCTTTCTTGGCTGAGGCTGCACTTAAACTCCTGGGAAACAGAGATGTGAAGCTAGTGGTCAGTGTGATCAGTGAAATGGTCTCGAATCACTGAGCAAGGACCTTTTTTAAAGTAATTTCATTATGAGATACAGTGCTTTACAGTAGTATCAAAAATAAACGGAAGCTCCAGCCTGAGCTGCATGTTTATCTATTAACCTCAATTTGAGCTTTGACTTAATCTGGGTAAACATAAAGAGAGAGGACTGCAGTTTTGAGTGTTTTTGTGCATGAATTTTGTAAGAGAAAAAGGTAGAGACAGACATGTGGAGTGAGAATTGGGTGTTTGAGTGGAACAAACAGAGTAGTGGGACTATCTATTGTGACTGAGCTTCTTAAAAACAGCAGGTCTGAGTTGGCTGAACTTCACTGCCATAGTCCTGTAATGAGAGCTTTTCATATTACTTCATGATCTCAATAATTGGCTGTTATGTAAAGCAGATGGTAACTTGATTTGCATATCCTAAAGGAAATATCAGTGCTTGCAAAGCAGCAAAAGAATAGTTGACAGTCAAAGCAGACAGGTTAGATATACAAAGGCCATAATGACATCATCAGATTTCTCCCATTATAATTAATGGAGATGTCTACACTGCAAGTGCCTGATTGCATTATGTAGAAATTAAGTTAATGGATGTCTCACTTCTATTTTTGATGCATTGCACAGCTACTATTCTTTAGCTACGCACGTTACATCAAAGCGATTTTGTGATGTTTCAGGTCTCTGGCCTATTATTTTAAATTGTCTAAGATCCAAGTATACTGTATATGCAACTGTGATGTTAATTTTTACACCAATGTATTTCCTTTGAAGCAAATTTAATGTTAAATTTCTTAAAGTTTATCTCAAAATAAAAAGCACATTGACGATTGAATGTTTTTGAATCGTCTCATGCTCACCAAGACTGGAAATATTTATTGATAATAATAATAACAATAATAATAAAATTTTAAACAACTGTTTTCTTTTTTAAAATGAAATGAAATGATCACAAATTAGTCTTTTCTGGATCGGTATAATGACTGTCTTGAGGCAAAGCAAACAAGACCAGTGGAATGGTACTAGTCGTTATTCCTTTCGGCGTTTCATCTGAGATTGTTGACAATGCTCTGTTGATAATAGCGGTAGTTACTGCAGGCCTTGGGAGCATCTGTGTGTCTGCTCAGCCTGAAACAAAACAGAGCCCAGAGCTGATTCTCTGTCTGAACGAGGATTAGTGAATCAGATGGACAGTTTGCTCAAAATCCTCTTTTGAAAATAAATCTGTGCATTAGTTTGGTCTGTGGGCTTGTTAGTCTGACTGGCCTGCTACATGTTTATCCAACTGACTTTGGCATTATCACATTTAGAGAATGCGATAAGCACTATTTTCAATGTCTGAGCTAAATAAAAAAAGGAGAAAAAAAAACTTTATTTTTGAGACATAATAATATTTTGCAGATCAATGAATCAATGATATGTTCAGTTCTGATTCAGTGAGTTAATTTACTGAATGGTTTATCGGACTGATTCAAGTGGTATAGTAAGTGCAGAGTTTGTGAATCCTTTTGAAAGATTCATTAAATAACCTGTTTGTAAGAGCCATTTTCTTGTTAATCAGACTACACTGCTGGCACTGTATGTTTGTTTTTGCATGCAGCCTGATAAGAAAACTAAAAAGAGAGACATGTTTTCTTGCCATTATTGTGTGGTACACAGCATCTTTATCTCATAACATCAGTGCAGACTATAGACTCACATTAACTGCTCAGGTACAGCATTTCTCTAGCTGTAATTTCAGGATTAAATGAAGAATGATTTAAATTGGCCCATTTAGACAGGAAAAGGACATCTGCAATATTGAGAATTACCAATTCGTTTTTTTTTTATGTGACAGTCTTAAAAGTTTTATACAGAAATGTACTTGCATTCCAACTAAATGAAAGAATGGAAGAGTAAAAATGGACATATTAGTCCCTACTAACATTTAGAGATATTGTATCAGTGTGAGAGAGACTGCTTAGCCATGAGTTTCCACTCTTGCATGTTTCTGAATATTAGAAAGACAAGTGGTATTTCAAACAATGTCATGGTGATATGTTGCCATTCCAGTTGGAATTTCATGAGGGTTTGCTAGAATGTGGGTTGATAAGGAATGTGCATTTGTTGTAGTAGCAGTCCAGTGCTGTGCCTGGTCTGTCTCTCTGGTGACACATACAAACACAGGTTAGAAATATCATTCCAAGTTTAGATGTGTGTGTGAGTAACAGAACAAGATTAATTATCAATAAGTCTTATCAATATAATTTATTTTCCTTGGATGATCAGCTTACCTCTTAAGTGTACACATACACTGTTGAGCAGCAGAAAGGCAGTGCAGGTTTTTTTTTTTTTTGCACCTGTGTCAGTAATGACTTTATAGCATTGCATACCAGTTGTTTTCTCAGTGGTCAGGACTATTTTAAGAGAGCTGCTCTCAGCAAAAACAAGCCACCCGTACCATTAATGAGTAATCCGTTCAGTAGAGATCAGCCACATAGAGATTTATACTCGATAGGCCTATCATTTGTGAGATGCAGGGTAACGGTCGGGAGAAAGACAATTGGGGTTGTAAATCTCAGAAAAATTGTGAATTAGCAGGGTGCAAAT
Source organism: Sinocyclocheilus rhinocerous (assembly GCF_001515625.1). Taxonomy (NCBI): domain Eukaryota; kingdom Metazoa; phylum Chordata; class Actinopteri; order Cypriniformes; family Cyprinidae; genus Sinocyclocheilus; species Sinocyclocheilus rhinocerous. The sequence continues at coordinate 539,885 of NW_015650091.1, read as the reverse complement.
ATAATGATGGCTAAAAGTGTGTGAGAGTCCTGGGCCAGTCAATCAGTGAATCAGACTACTGAATCAGTTCCAGCAGTTCATGAATCAACATCTGACTCAATTACTAAACTGTAAGTTAATATGATAGTAAAAAACTGATTGAATTTTATTAAAAAAAAACATGAGCATATTTGGCTAGTGGCACACTTTTTTTAGACTTACCTTTAACAAAAACGGAAAATGTCTCTGTTAAAGATATATATTGCAAGTGTTTTCAAATTATGATAGTTTAAGAAGCATCTGAAAATTATAATTCAATCAAAAATGTTTTGCACTTTATGCCATAAAATAAAGGAGTTTAAAAAATTACATTTGATATTTCTAACATTTATTATTATTATTATTATTATTATTATTATTATTGTTGTTGTTGCAAAGCATAAGTATTTGCGGTAAATGCTGGTAGTGTTTTTGTTTTTTTTTGCAAATTTTTTATGCCAAAATATACCATTATGACTAGGGGTGCTCCGATTGATCGGCTACCGATCACTATCGGCCGATAATCACGTTGGGATGTTTGATCGGCGGTCTCTAAAAAGGC
>NW_015650091.1:532279-539137 GCF_001515625.1 Sinocyclocheilus rhinocerous | reverse complement strand
AGAGGGTTGGCAAGACATGCAGAGGCACCGTCTCAGTCTCTGTCCGGGGCGGGTGAAATAATTATAATGCTGAAGGTGAGGTACCATTCTCATACTGCTCTCCTGGAGACCGTGCGTTCATGCACACTCGCAGCACACACACATAATGCCAAGTTCACATTAATCCGTTTGCAGTGAATACGTGGTGCATATTTTTTTCCGCGCTCATGTTAACGGATTAAAGCGATCACTGCACACAGCTGCGGCCCGGCAGTGCGTTCAGGAGCAGTGCGTCTGCACTGCAGCAGTGCAGAGATCGTTTCCGCACCGAGTCTATTGCTGCGCTGCAAGTGCTGAATTAAAGTGACAGCGCATTGTTTGCAGTAAATATAAACATTGATTGACACGAAAATGTAGTAATTACACCATAAATGTGTAAGGTCCACACACATGGCCCAACGAAGGTATCCAGTGGCGGATGAAGGTGTCTTGCGTGTTCGGTCTTTTCAGCGCGCAGAGTTATTCAATTTAGGTTTAACTCAATCTGACTCCATTTTATTATCTCATCTGACTCATTACTGTACTGTGTAAAAAAAGAATTGCAATGCTGAAAAAGCCTTTTCAGTTACAATGTTTGGATTTGAAATCAAAATAATGGATAAATGTTGTGTTTGTGGTAAACAGCCACGGATCAGTAGCGGACTGCACAGTCCGTGCTGCTTCCCCTCTCACAAGAGTCACCTAAGAGGGGAATTTCCCCCATTTTCAAAAATGAAATTCAGGCCCTGAATAAATGTCTAAAAATCCTGATTGGAGTATCACTATAAATAGTTATAAATTATTAATAGAAGGCTTTAAAAAGATCAGTATCGGTGATCGGTATCGGCAGATACTGCTGTCTGTGATCGGCGATCGGTGATCGGCCTCAAAAATCCTGATCGGAGCACCCCTAATTATGACTCATAAATGTCACTATAATTTATTTGTTTATTATTTGTAATGAATACAGGTTTTTTTGTGTAGTTAGTAAAATATTTGCCAAAAAATATTAAGTCAAAGTCAGTTAAAGGCAAGTAAACTAAAGCAGAAAAAAAAATCTTATTTTGAGTGCTGCAGAGCCTTTTGTCCTTTTGCGCATCTCACCATCAGCCACAGACATGTTCCAGAGACTTCCGCTGTAATGTGACTGTCACCGTTTATCTGCTCTGTGTGCTTTCTTTATTCTGGGACATCTCCCTCTCCCTCTCCCTCTCTTTCTCTCTCTCTCTCATACTTCTCCATCCCACCTCCCCGCTTCCTGTTAAATCCACTATTCTCTCTCTCTTCATTTGTTTCCCTCGGCTACATTTCCTCTTGTCCTCTACTTTGTCATTTTATCTCAGTCCCCACTCGCTCTCCTCTGCCCCTGTGGCAAGGGGAAAAAAACACTGTTTGTGGAGGAAGGAATCAACAAATAAACTAATGACTGGAGATAAAAGGGTTGCTTCTGTAGGTAAAGCTGGATCCCGAATGATTCGCGCGAACATAGACGCATTTAGGTAGATCAGGGGCGCATTTCCGTCCAAAAACAAATGTAATCCACTGCGTCTTCAGCGGCTCAGATGCCGGGAGTAAATGACGACTGCTATGTTCATTATTACATCCAACAACAGAACACCTCAATCGCTTAGGAGTCATCCTTGTCTACATCTGCTCCGGCGGTGAAACTCTGCAAGTGCTGTTTTAGGTCGATTAGCCTATAACATGCGTTTGAAAACGCTTGTGTGCCAACCATCTTCCGAAATTTGTAATTAGAACCATTTGTAAACCTGTTGGCAAAAACAAAATAAAAGCTCTGTGGGATTCAAAGAAATTAAGACAGCCATAAATATATAATAGTATAATAATACATAGTATAATAATACTTACATTACACTGCTGGTCATATATTCTCTATATAACCATGTATGTGACAAATAAAAAATCTTGAAATCTTGAAATATTACTATTGCAGTTTTACGGTGTTGTTCTGCAATAATAATAATAATAATAATAATAACAATACACCTATTATTATTGTTATTATTATTAAAATCAAATTTTTTGAAAGTACAATATCAGGTGGTTCAGGTTTTTGTCCTTAGCTGATCACATGCTTGAATGTGTGTTGTAAAATTGTAAAATTTATAACAGCTGACCTGAAACTGCTTATAGACCTTTAGTCAATATACTTTCAGCTGTGGGAGGGAAGCTGGTTCCAGATGAGTAAAAAGGGCTATATTTTCTTCTTTTTTAAAAAAAATTAGAAATACAGAAGATTTTTTAGGGTTTTAACGGCAGGAACACTGGAAGGATGCATTGAATGATTTGCTCGGCTGTTTTTAATCATGGGTTAATCTAAGCTTCAATATTGACCGCTCCAGGGCAGGATCTTTGGAAATGGCTGCAAAGAAGTTTAAGCTCAGGGTTTAATTTTAGGATGTAAGGCATGAATATGCAAAACAGAATCAACCATCCTTTGATATTTCCGGTGATCCGGTGTCCTCATGTGTTCTCTCAAATGCAAAGCTGATGATGTCATAAGTTTTCATTCATTTTCAAATCTTTTATGTCTGCTCTGTCTCTCTTTCTCAGTCTCAAATAAACACACTTCTCAAAAGATAGTAGCACCGGCATATTGAGGTCAGCATGAGGAGTTGGAGTGGACAAAAGAGGTCAAAAATGGCTGTGCTGGCTTTAGTCTGCTGTGCTTAAAGATATGTGTGCGTGTGATTGTGTTTGTGTGTGTGATGGCATCACGATGAGTCTGGCCTGATTGAGCTCTCTTTAATCCTCTCTACTGTTTGAGCGTCATACGGCATCGCAGGTTTGCAGCCCAGACGTTTATCGCTGTTAATGTGTGGGCTGCCAGTTTGATTTGTTAATCTAGTGTGATTTAAATTTTTTTTTTTAATAAATGTGATAAAATGCAATTAATCATGCCCTCTGACCCATATGTAAATTGCACAAAAAATGATATTTTCCTATTTAAGCCAGATTGACTAAATGGATTTCTGTGAACTGTAGGTCAGTTATGATAAATGGCTTATGTTTGATGATTTATTGGCTTCTGAAGGCTTTTTTTGTAATGTCTATCTACTTAATGTTTTACTCATTTGTTACAATACTATGTCTTTGAATTACTGTATCTTCATTTGGATGTTTTTCATTGCAAATTTTGATGTGGTAATAAAAGTAATTAAATTGACATGTTGTGTAATAAATTAAACTGAATAGAAATAAATCAATTGGCAATACAAAAGCATGTGCTGTCACATCAACTGTAAAGCCTTGCCTTGTCTTTGTGGCAGTTTCTCGGTTAACATGACTATTCCTGCTCATGAGGCTAATGGATCTGAACCAATTAGCCTTCCGACCCGTTCTGACTCCAGTGTGTAGAAAATGCATTTGTGAAAGTCTCTAATTTTTGCCATTTTGTGCTCCTCGTTATGACTGCTGTTATTATCATCCTGGCTACAGGCACAAATAGCGTAATTATTCCTCTTCCCATTTCCGTAGGATAATTGAAGCATTATTCGGTGATAATGGAACTGAAATAGATCTTGTGCAGCTTGCTTCCGGCACGCTTTACTGGTGGTGGTTGTGTGATATACTGGTCAGCTCTCTGTGAAAATAACCTTATTTTTTTATTTGCTAACAAATAAACCCCAAATAAACAAAACATTGTGTTTTTGGAGTTTTTGTTTAGCCTTGATTCCATAAAGTGAACTACTAAACCTGATGCCACATTTTATTTTATACAAATACATTTTATGTATGTATGTATGTATTTATTTATGTACATCTAGTGCTGTAAAGCAGTTATTCTCAAGTGGTTTTGTTGCAGAACCCACATTTTATACTGGACATCAGATTGTGACCAGACATTACCAGAGTTATTTACTGTACAAAGAGTCATTAAAAATTAAATCATCCAACCATCAAAATGTATTAATATTACAATGAACTCCATTAAATTTAATATAAATTGTGCCAATATTTTGTCATGTCATTTTCATTACATTTTACTCTTATTAAAGGGGTCATATGATGCGATTCCATGTTTTCCTTTGTCTTTTGAGTGTTAAAAGCTGTTTGTGCATACAGAAGATCAGTAAAGTCACAAAGATTAAAGACTCAAACCCAAAGAGATATTCTTTATAAAAGTGAACGCTCATCCACGCCTTCCTAAAATGCCTCGTTCAAACACGCCCCCACATGTCTACGTCACTGTGTGGGAAGATTTGCATAACACCGCCCAAATGTATATGCAAAGAAAGAAGGCGTAACTTTTATTCTCGCTGTAGTATTGTTGCCGCCACCGCCATGTCGTGGAGACGCTGTGTGTTTCATTGCGAAAGCCAAACTACCTTGTTTGGCCTTCCAAAAGAGGACACAACTAGAAATCAGTGGTTAAGTTATTTTTACGACACTGTTGCAGAACCGTACAACCCAAATTTTCGAGTGTGTGCAGTGCATTTTACGGAGGAAAGTTTCCTGAACCTGGTAAGGAGCGTAACATTTCCGTCACACGCTTGAGGTATTCAGCCAATCACAATGCACTAGATAGCTGGCCAATTAGAGCACACCGTGCTTTTCAGAATGATGAGCTTTGTAAAAATCGACGCGTTTCAGAAAGGCGGGGCATAGAGGAGCAACAATAATGTACAGTATGTGGAAAATAATGTGTTTTTTTAACCTTAAACCTTGTAAACACATTGCATTACACCAAATACACAAAATAATGTTCTTTTTAGCAACGCCATATGACCCCTTTAAAATGTATTTTTGCATTTAGCATAGTTTTCTTTCCTTTGGTCCATGACTGTATCCTTTTTTTAAATTAATTTTTGGGTCTCAACCCACCACTTATAAGGACCCAGAAACCAATAATGGTGATCCAAAACCTATAATGTAAATAATGTATATAGCCAATTCAATAACCCTATATAGTGTGGAGAACATAGTTCTTAATAAAAATAAATTTTTTGTTCAACTTAAGGTGCTGCAGACGCAGTGACCCACTTTATTTTTAAGTGTTGGAGTGTAAAATGGTTACACCAATTTTTAAGGAATAAAACTTACATACTGAGCAGGAGAGGTCTCAAACGTGTGGTTTAATATCTGTTAAGTCTGTTGTGCAGGACTCTGGAGTGTGTGTTTGACACTGTGCTTTACGGAGTGTTTGACATAGCGACTGAGACTGTCGGGAGCCCCTCTTGAGGATTCACTGACAGCTACATAAGAAAAGAGGAAATGCAAGACACAGTTTAAACACAAAAGAATGGTGATGCCCAGAAAACCCTTTTTTGTGTGTGTAGCTCACTGACAACCGAGGAACCGTGACTGGAGCAAACAGCAGATGATGGTTTGATCTCATGCCGATTCTTCTCACACCAGACTGTTCCAATGTGTGTCAAGGAGAAGGAAAAACACATTTTATTTAATGAAGAAAAAAAAAACTTTCTTGTTGCCAGTTTTTGGAAAATAATACATTTTAATCTGTTCAACATCATGTGACACTATTCTAGAACTTTGTTGAACACAATCTGTATGAAGAGGAAAAAAAACCTGAATTATCTCTTGTAAAGTACATTATTGTATATGTCATGTTGTTATTTTAAAGTATCTTACAAATGAAAATATTTCTTTTTTTGTGTGTGTAATTTCATATCTTGCTTTATCACAATGGCATAGATTTCATGTTGTGCCAACTGAAATAAACTGCTGAAATTAAAAACTGAAATAAAATAAAATGCTGAACTAAAATATAAAAATTAGCTGCAAAATTTATTTGGAAATAAGTTTGAAACACTAAAATTACTAAAACTAAAACTGAATTAGATACCATTTAAAGCTTAATAGAAATAAAAACTAATAAAAATAAAAGCACATAACAAAACTTTGTTCAGAAAGTTCCTACATTGAAATATTTGATCATAATTTGCATTCAAATGCTATTTTCTTCAAATTAAAAAAAAGGATGTGAACATACAGAAGTGAACAAGAACGATTCATTTACTCAGAAGATTTGTTCACACATTGATTTATGAACATAGCTTCATTAGTTTTTCTGAATAATTAGATTACTTAAACTTAATCTTCTTCCACTTTTCATTTTTGTAAAACATAGATTTATAGTACTTCCAGAATTCTTAAAAAAAAAAAAAATGGAATGTGTACATCTTCAATTAATATTCCAAAGTTTTGTAATTTCTAGTAAGATTCATTCACTCAAAAAATGTGTTCAAACACACCAGTTCATAAATGTAACATCAGAAGTATTCCTGAACAATTCTGATACAGAGGCGAAATGGAACACTACTACAAATAATAAAAATATGAATAAATAAATAAAGACCAGAAAGAAAATGAAAAAAAAAAAAACTGTAAAAGTTGTTTCTTAGTGAAATCGCACTTTCTCTCATACTCTTTTCTCCACATTCACTCACAGCTTGAAGACTTTTTACTCTTAAGCTTCCACTCAGTCGGGTAAACTTTTCTCCCTCCTGCTATGCAGGCCTGATCCTGTACCTCAGATGTCTACCTTAATCAGGAACCACCTGCTTACATTACCGGTGTTCAAAGGGCCTAGAGCTGGGCTTCATATGTGCATATGTTTTTTGTAATGAGTATCTGGATGCGGGATCTAAAGATCCAGGAGGGAATCTGGGCCAGTGCTCCAATGAATGACAATATGATTGAAAATGCCTACGTTAAAGGATCCCCACTACTAAATGAAAGTTAATAGTCACTAACCTAAGGCAGGGGTTGGCAGGTAAGTTTGGCATCGGGCCAAAAAAAAATTTTGCCACTAGATGGCGGGCCAGAACATAGTCAAAGGATAATTTAAGAAATTAA
>NW_015650091.1:527683-531928 GCF_001515625.1 Sinocyclocheilus rhinocerous | reverse complement strand
AAAAAAAAAAAAAATGGAATGTGTACATCTTCAATTAATATTCCAAAGTTTTGTAATTTCTAGTAAGATTCATTCACTCAAAAAATGTGTTCAAACACACCAGTTCATAAATGTAACATCAGAAGTATTCCTGAACAATTCTGATACAGAGGCGAAATGGAACACTACTACAAATAATAAAAATATGAATAAATAAATAAAGACCAGAAAGAAAATGAAAAAAAAAAAAACTGTAAAAGTTGTTTCTTAGTGAAATCGCACTTTCTCTCATACTCTTTTCTCCACATTCACTCACAGCTTGAAGACTTTTTACTCTTAAGCTTCCACTCAGTCGGGTAAACTTTTCTCCCTCCTGCTATGCAGGCCTGATCCTGTACCTCAGATGTCTACCTTAATCAGGAACCACCTGCTTACATTACCGGTGTTCAAAGGGCCTAGAGCTGGGCTTCATATGTGCATATGTTTTTTGTAATGAGTATCTGGATGCGGGATCTAAAGATCCAGAAGGGAATCTAGGCCAGTGCTCCAATGAATGACAATATGATTGAAAACACCTACGTTACAGGATTGTTACCGAATTAAAGTTAATAGTCACTAACCTAAGGCATCATGGGTGGATTGTTTTAGTTTTTGAGTTGTGGTTCTCCAAAATCGTTTTTTTCTCAGCAGCTGATTATAGCAAAGTGGACTCATGACTGACAAAGAAGTTATCATGACTTCATGCACAATCTCACACTTCACTGTAATGTGGCAGCATTCTTGCACATCTCAAAATGCGCTTCTTGGCAAGATACAAATACAAACATAGTCAGCTATGCCTTACTGTAAGTGAATATAAACAACACTTTAGCTGTCTCTTATGTACTTCTTTCTTTTACCCTATTCTGTGCTGAAAATGTTTCTGTAATTTAGAAAGTGTAAATTTGGTGGGCTACAGATATTTTACAACAGGTTATGAACATTTGAGTGTGTGTTACACACATAATCATCTTCTATACTTACAAAGAGTATACAACTGTTCAAAATTTAGGGGTCAAAAAAATGTAAATAAATAAATACATATTTTTTTATATTTTGAAAAGTATATTATTCTTCTCAAGGCTGCATTTATTTGATTTAAAATACAGCAAAAACTGTAAATTTGTGAAATATTATTAATATTTAAATAAACTTTTTCTATTTTTAAATACTTTTAAATGTAATTCATTCCTGTAGTGGCAAACTTGAATTTTCAGCAGCCATTACTCCAGTCTTCAGTGTCACATGATCTTTCAGATTTGCTTATTTGCTGCTCTAAAACTGTATTATTTTCAATGTTGAAAACAGTTGTGCTGCTTAGTGTTTTTGTGGAAACCATGATCCATTTTTTCAGGATGTATGAATAGAAAGTTCATTTATTTTAAATAAAAATATTTGTAACATTATACATGTCTTTACTGTCACCTATGATCAATTTAATGCATCCTCGATGAATAGTATAAATTAAAAAAAAAGAAAAATAATTTTTTCAATAAATTAATACTGAATGTGTAAATCTTCAATTATTTTACCAAAGTTTATGCAATATCTATAAACTCAGATGCCAAATGAATTGAAAAGTTTGCAAAGTTTAAGAACTTTGTGACTGTTTTAGATCCATAATTAATATTTGAGAAATTTATATCATTTTTCTGGGTAATATATTATGATCCCTCTAGTCTGTGTGTTTGTTTTTTCTCATTAAAAGTGAGATAATACAGTCTGACTTGCACAACAATGTCTGGATCACACATTAAGACTCATTCTGAAGTCATTAGCTTTTAATGTAATGCGGCGTCTCAATATTTTATAGTCTCAATTTTAGCATTTTAGCGTGATTGATGTGCAACATTTAAAGACTTTTCAAAGGAGAAGCTTTTCTGACTTTAATAATAGATGTGCGGCAGGCTCACCGGCCTTTGATTTTGTTAAGAAAGTCATGAAACATGAAACTGATAACTGAGTGTGTGATGTCTGCACCTTTTCCTTTCATCATCCTATTAAACTGTCATTTTGTTTTTAACAACTCTTTCATCCTTTCAAATGTTCACTCCCTTCGTTTTCTCTTATCCCTTTTCTTTCCACAGTAAACATGACGAGCGCTACATCTCCAATCTTGCTAAAATGGGACCCCAAGAGTCTTGAGATTCGCACGCTGACTGTGGAGAGGTTGTTGGAGCCGTTGGTCACACAGGTAATGTCTTCTTATTTATAAAACGGATAGTTCCGGTCCTTGATTCTGATTGGTTGAGCCACGTTCGAAGCTATTGTAAATTACACTACAAACATACACCTTTGTTTACTTCTGTGTGTTGCTCGGCAACCACTTTGTTGGAACCACAACTGTTTCTGATGAACTACATTGTTTGGTGGAAGAATACTGTTTTTATTTATATCATTACACTTTATTTGCTCTGTTTTATTCTGTGAAACCTTACTACAAACATGGAATAACCGTTTTATAAAAGCATTAAGCCCCGTGAAGCCGTGGTTTACAGTGAATTTATAACAGCTAAGGGGCGTTGTTAGGCACGATGCGAAGCGGAGTGCCTAAAACTCCCTTAGCAGTTATAAATTCACTGTAAACCACGGCTTCTTGGGGCTTATTGCTTTATTATTTACCCTGCTTGCAGTTTCTTCTTAGCAAGTCCAGTCACTTATGTACAGATTCCACTGAAACTGGGCAATTCATTGATCTGGCCAAAATATCGGTCTGTCACGAGTTAAATGTTGTCAAAATCTCCTGTTGAGCTTCACTAATCAAGTAGCCTATTTAGCATTTAAAATCATTAATGGTATTAATGGTATGTTTGCTTCAGTTTTCTGCTTTCAAGCACTGGGATTTTGGTCTAGTATTGGCTGATTACTGGACAGTGTAGAAACCAAAACTGTTTGAAGGCCTTGTCAGAGAAGTGCAAGCTGAATATAGGTTGTACTCAGTTGCTGGATGCTACACTGTACATTGTCTCCAGAACTCCAGAGCTCACAGCAGGAATCACATTTTAGACTTGCTTTTTATTTGTTCTCTTGTGCCTAGGGTATATCTTGTTGTTTTTTGGGCTTAGAATACTGGGCAAAGTTTGCAAATGAACAAACAAGCAAACTTCTTTGACATTAGTCAAAAGTTTGGACACACCTACTCAGTCTCTGTTTTTGCTATTTTTCACATGTTAGGATAATAGTCATCAAAACACAACCTAGGAATTATGTAGTGACCAAAATAAAGAATGAAAAGTTCAGTCGAGTGTGTCCAATCATGTTTTACTGGTTGTATATCTGCCATGTACTAAGAGGGGCAACTTACACAACCATTCAAAAGTTTGGGGTCAGGAAGAATGTATTAATATTTTTTAAAGAAATTAATACTTTTATTCAGCAGTGATGCATTAAATTACAGTAGACTTTTGCATTGAAAATGAGTTTCAAGTAATTGCTGTTCTGTTGAACTTTCTATTTATCAAACAATCCTGAAAAAAAGATGATGATGGTTTCCACTAAAATAATATGCTGTATATAAGTGTTCAAAATTAATAATACTAAAAATGTTTATTGAACACCAAATCAGCATATTAGACTGATTTCTGAAGGATCACGTGACACTAATTCCTGATATTTATTTAACTTTTAAAATATATAAAATACATATTAATTATTATAAATTACAATAATATTTCAAAATATTATAGTTTTAATTGCATTTAAAGGGGTCATATGATGTTGCTAAAAAGAACATTATTTTGTGTATTTTGGTGTAATGAAATGTGTTTATGCGGTTTAAGGTTCAAAAAACACATTATTTTCCACATACTGTACATTATTGTTTCTCCTCTATGCCCCGCCTTTCTGAAACACATCGATTTTTACAAAGCTCATCGGTCTGAAAAGCGAGGTGTGTTCTGATTGGCCAGCTATCCAGTGCGTTGTGATTGGCGGAATACCTCAAGCGTGTGACAGAAATGTTACACCCCTTACCATATTGTGATGCCCTGTCCGGCCGGAGCGATGATTCAAAAAACATGAAAACCCATTATAAACAAGGCATTTGTTGCATCTAGTGGAGACATAATTACGGATTATAATGACTTATACTGTCTTTTTACGCGTTGCATCGCGCCGCGTAAACATAAAACCATGTCCGCATTTGTGATCGGAGAAATGACAAACAGCAAGCGCTACTCTACACTGCTCAAAACTTGCGTTTGAATCATCAGTGGCAAATGAAAACGT
>NW_015650091.1:512642-517989 GCF_001515625.1 Sinocyclocheilus rhinocerous | reverse complement strand
CGCAAAGTTGATGTATTTCCTCAGCGATCAGCACGGATCAGCTCCAGGCATGACAAAGCGGATATCGTCCTCTTTTGGGAGGCCAAACAAAGTAGTTTCGCTTTCACAACGAAGCACACAGCGTCTTTACCACATGGCAGCGGAAACAACAAAACTACAACGTGAATAAAAGTTACGCCTTCTTTCTTTGTGTGAACATTTGGGCGGCGTTATGCAAATCTTCTCACATCGTGACGTAGACATGTGGGGGCGTGTTAGAACGAGCTGTTTTAGGTAGGCGTGGTTGACTCTTAACTTTTATAAATAATATCTCTTTGGATTTGTGACTTTAGTCTTTGCAACTTTACAGATCTTCTTTATGCACCAAGCGCTTGTAACACTTCAAAGAGAAAGGAAAAATTGAAATCGCATCATATGACCTTTAATCAATTAATTAAATGCAGTATTTATGAGCATAAGAGGCTCAAAAACATTAAAAGAAATCTTACAGACCCAAAAGTTTTAAATGGTGAATACAATCTTTTTCCCTTCAAAAAAACCAGAGATCATTATTGTCTGAAGGAAAATTACATTTCCCATTAAACAGTATTTTCTGTATTCTGAGCAATTATGTGTCATTAAAGTGCTGTTGTACAGCCTTTATGGCTTTCTCAGGGAATTAGTTGTCTTAATGAAGTGTTGGATCTTATAAAACAAAAGCATATCTTCCCATAAAAAAAAACAACAACTTACCATTAAAAAGAGACCTGGAGCTTTTTTTCTTTTCACAACATTAATTGATGGCTGAGTGCAGATGCCGGGCTTGACCTCTCTATACTTTAGATTATTCTCTACCTTTTAGACAGCTTATGTTTTTTCTGGGAGAGGAAATGGGAATCGTGAATCTTAGGCCTTCAAAGTTTGGGATGGACAACCATGTGCTGTAATCATCTTGTTTCAACCACCTTAACCACCTTTAGTGTTAGCTTGTTTTGACAAAAGAAATTAGAGAGCGTAGACATAGTAATATCCCATCGCAATTAGCTTTCTCCCCCACCCCCTGGAATCTATCCTTCATTCTCTGTATTCACTCACACATGCTTTGATCTGATGAAGAAGGACCTGGACCTCTCACAAAGATGCCATTTACAGTACCATGCACAGTTCCGAGGACAGACAGTCCAGTGGTCTAGATCATAATGGTCTGAAGCTGAATTTTCAAAGCTAGGCTGGAAAAATGTTGAGGTATTTGGCCAACAGTCTGTTATTTGGCCAACTACTATTATGTGAACTGGCTGCTTTGATCTCAAGGGGGACGGTTCTTAAAATGGCATTGCCTGAGGGTTTCTGAACATTCTGAGCCAATTTATAATCAGGATGTTAATAGTCAACAGGGGTCACATTGGGATCATGAAGGTTGACTGGTCCAACAAGTGTGTGTGCTTGAGTATAGTAGACAGAGCTGTGTCACTGATGACACGCAGAACATGCAGGCTTTTTGCGATTTAATATTCCCAGACACTAATCCATAATGAGATTTGATTAAGTGTACAGCTTTATTTTTGATTTATTCATCCAAAGTGCATGATATTTAGCGCTTTACAGTAAATTCCATTTTTGAACACGATTCCATCCAAGTTTTCAGCATCGTGGAAATCATATGGCCTGGCATATCACTCGATTTACTACGATGACAAGTGCAAATGTTTTTTCAGCCATTCCTCTTGCAAAATGTTGTATAGGAAACATGTAATAGCTCAGAGCACAAGATGCAGCCTGTGGAAGAAAGAGTTTGATTTCGGATAAACAAGTGAAGAAAAACATTTCCTCTCTGGGTGAGAGACTGATTGATATGGCCAGTTTACAGCTTTTGTGGAGTTTAGTGCTCAGCTTTCATCTCTCGACCCTTTGCCGCACGCTCCCTTTCTTTCTCTCATTGTTTCTCACTCTCAAACACTCCTCAGCACAATGTGACAACTCCCCATAGTTGTTTGCCTCAGCTTTCCCATTGTTCTGTCACATAATGGAGGCATATGGCACAAGGAATCATGGGAATGCTAATGGATTCTTAACACAGAGTTAATTCTTTATTTGGAATTGGCGTGGAAAGCAGCCCGGCTAAAAACAAGTCTGTGGTTCTCCACTCACTTACTCTTTTATGATCTCAGGAGGATCTGCTGAAATAAACCAGCCTCTTATGTGAAGAGGAACGGGGTTGAACGGGGACAGTTTATGTCGTGATATGGTGGGGGTGGGGGGGGGGGGGGTTCCTCTAATAACAAAGCTAGAGTAAAACGTATTTCTGCAACTCTTGTAGAAAGCAAATAAACAATTGAAACGATGATGTATCAGACAGACACGGCCACCTACTGACATTAATCAGACCTTGCTGTCATTCTATATTCAACATGCAGAATTGCCTTTCATTTCAAAGGGAAAATATCTTCAAGACCGCAGTAGCATTATGAGACATGGTAAGTTTGGTTATTGTCAAACTGAGTGTCAATTCGGGTTTGTTTCCTATCAAGGATAAAAGCGACGGATATTGAATCCTTGAGTGAGTGTGTGCACACACCTATGCAGGTTTTTATTGGAGTGGCACCTCAACAAAGTATTCTGTGAAATGAGCCTGTCTCCTTGAGACAGGTTAAAGTCGACAAGGACTGTAAGATAGATGAGTACTGATTTAAGGTCAAAGCTGAGGGAAGAACTTGAATACCTTCTACCACATTCATTTTGATTTGAGCTGTGTAAAACAAAGCTAATGTGTTGTATGCTATAATGCTTCACCGTTAGCTTTGAAATAAGTCTGTGATTTTTTTTTTTTCCACATCGGATACTGGGCAATTATAATCACAAAAGTGTAGAATTGGCATGTTTTAACAACACAAATGTAGAAACTCTAGTTGAGTGTGCTTGTGTTCATGAGCTCAGTGTTCAGAAATGCTGCCTTGACAGGCTTTTGTTAAATTTTGCACCCTGGTCTCAATGTATCCCTGCCTTTATTTAGTGAAACAGCTTAGAAGAGGCCAGAGAAATAAGAGGCAGGACTGTCAGAGAGTGAGATTTCTGTTTTTGAGAGAGTGTAAAAGTTCTGTTGTGATGCTGGCTGGAAACAGCCACAATAATTAACTGCATGATGAGGCAAATTGGAAAACGCCAATACATAATTACAAGCTTGCAATTACAAACTTGCAGTTATTAACACTGTACAAATAGCCTTTGGTGTTTTGGCAGAAATGTATGTATTATAAATGTTACTGTTATTACTTATATTAAATATTGGGGAATGTTTTACTTTTACAGAAGGTGTCTTTGTAGTTTCTACATGTTTTTTTTTTTTTTGCAAAAAAAAAAAATAGTTTACTATTATTTATTATTTATTTTAAAAACCATAAACCATGGTAATGAGGACCATGGATTTGCTTGTTTTGACCATCTTACTAATACTAGTCAGTTACACACTGGATTCTATGCAAGAATTAGCTTATAGTAAATTTCATTAGGGCAAAGGATAATTTAACAGAATAGCTTTAATAGCGTCCTTCTCTTTAAATGTTTAGTTCTGTTTCATTTTAATTGAAGTACAATGTTAATTCAATAAGAGCCTGATTAAAGATAAATATCAGTGTCTTTTATAAATTAGTTGTTAACTATTTAACAACTGTTACATTTCTTAAAGGGATAGTTCACCCAAAAATGAAAATTGTCATCATTTACTCTCCATCATGTCATTCTAGACCTGTATGAATTTCTTTCTTCTGTGGAACATAAAAGAAGATAATTTGAGAAATGTAAGACATTTTTGTCCATACAGTAGAAATCAAGGGTAACCAAAATGGTTTGGTAACATTCTACAAAATATCTTCTTTTGTGTTCCACAGAAGAAAGTAAGTCATACAGGTTTGGAATGACGTGAGGGTGAGGAAATGATGACAGAATTTAATAGCAGTCGATTTTCTGCATTCAAGGTCAAAATAATTGCTTTACTGTCAAGTGCATTTCTGTGTGACAAAAATGCATTATTTTGTTGCATTTGTTGTGAATTCAGTAATATCTCTCATTATTTGATTATGTCCTGTTTTATTTATTCATTTATTTACTCCAATTTAAGGCCCTGTAACCCAGCAAATCATTCACGGGGGAATTCGTAGGCCGGATGGGCTGTATTTGTCCAGGGCCGAATTTTAATCTCAGTTCAGCCCTGTCCAGGCATTTGATTTATGGCTGTCTCTAATTCAAACAATAGTTCAGCATATTCAGCTGAGGTGCTGCTTAAATCATGTTGCAGAAAGCGGCAGCTTAACGCCAGGAGATGTGCTCGGGCTATTGAAGTGCTGAATTTTTAAAGTGATTTAAAATGCATCCATTTGGTGTACTGGCAACAAGTCAAGGTCGTGACTCTGATGACGGATGAGGAGAAACTCGCCCATCAGGGTGTGGACTGGACCGGACACCAGGGATTTGTGACTCACTGATTGAGCAATGCCCTGTGGATTTAGCATTCCAATGTAACTAGTTATGCTGCTGCCCGCATGGTATGGCCACATGGATGATGCATTGGCCCTTTTCATCCAAAATAGTCTTTTTATCTAAAATAATTGATTTGATTCTGCTTAAAGGCAGAGTAAGTGATTTCTGTTAGCCAATGTTGATATTTGAAATCACCAAAACAAACACGCCCCTATCCCAAAAGGGTCTTGCCCCTATTCTGATAGCTCCGCCCCACATATACGTACGCAACCCAGGCAACGATTAGTTCTGTGAAACAAAGCAAAACCAATGTTACACCGTGTCTACGGACGTGAGCGGCGCGGCGCAACAAATCCCCGACAGAAAACTGCTGCCGGGTTCTATTTATGACGTGCTGACACAAATTTCAAATGGTTTTCAACGGTCGTTTGATCGCGTCCAGTGTAGGCAGACTTTAGCTGTTGTAGACACACGTTGTTACTCACCTATTGAGAAGAAACAAAGCAACCTCGGCGTCCGATCGCAGGCCTCCGCTCCTTGAGTTCTCTCCAGCGCTGGAAAGCTGATCCAATATTTACACGGGTCCTACTTCTTGCCCTATCGTTCCGCAGACGTTTTCCTCTTCTGTTTTTTATCCGCCATCTCTATCTTTCTGTCACTCGGCTCGGCTAATGTCCGTCCCATGCACTGAAAGCTCTCTCCTCCACATCACGAGACGAGTAGACACGCCCCTTATTGCTGATTGGCTACAAGTTTGTTTTGCGATTCGGCCCGAATCAGTTTTCTAAAGTGTTTTTGAAAAATCACATACCCTGCCTTTAAACACAACGGGGCGAAATCATGACGTCATGATTTTAGTACTGAAGTTTCAGGGTTGCCAGGATATTTAAAAAAG
>NW_015650091.1:508401-511983 GCF_001515625.1 Sinocyclocheilus rhinocerous | reverse complement strand
CACTGAACGCGCTCTCCTCCACATCACGAGTAGACACGCCCCTTATTGCTGATTGGCTACAAGTTTGTTTTGCGATTCGGCCCGAATCAGTTTTCTAAAGTGTTTTTGAAAAATCACATACCCTGCCTTTAAGTAAAAATATTCATTATTCAAATTCAAATAATAATAAAAAAATGCTTAACAGATAATTTAAGATTTCTTTTTTTGCCGCTAATCTAATGATGGCATTTATTCAATTGTACTTTATTTTGAAGTGCATTTGCAAGAAACCCCAACTAACATTATACATGCTCATACAGTCCATATAGATAATAGAATACAATTTTAAATGCAGTAATAATACAATTTTAAATGTGGATATCTAAAAAGGTCATTGTTTGTTAATACTTACAATCACGTTAGCTTATAGATGATCTTAAAACTAATAGACAATGAGTAAAAGTAACAAAACTTAAATGTTTAATTTGTGGGCTCTTTAACAGTTTCAAAACCTTGGTAAACAGGGCAGTTTACTCACAGACCATGCCCTTGAGCCAAAGTATTTTCATTCAGTGTTTTTTTTCCTTTTTAGGGCTTGTAATTCATCACACTAACTCTGGCTGGCAAAGGAGTCAGAGTACTGTTATAAAAAAATAAATAAATAAATACAAAGTTCTCTTAATTAAACTTAAATCTCTTTTTGCAAGAAATACACTAAAATCCGAAATGTTTTCTGTTTTCATTCATTGCCGTCTCCCTCCTTAATTTTTTTTTAAAGTTATAGTGATATATTTTAATAGTAATAGTGTATATTTTTCCTGTGCAACAATAATTAAATATCTGATGACGCAGTAAATGCAATTCAACTTTATTCATCAAGGTGGCACTGTTTGATAGACAATGATGATGTGATGTTTAACTCATAATTAAATAAACATAAAACAAAAGAATATCATCAGCAAAACTTTGCTTGAATGGCTTTACAGCAGAGCAATTACTGAATGTAATGAAATGTGTCACTGTCATTTGATGGTGGATGTGCTGCCAGTGATCAAAATATTGATTTATCATTGAAAATGATAGTTTTGAGAATATGGCTGAGATTGTGAAAATAAGCCAGATGCTGAATGTACTGGGAAAGTGCGCCCTGGCAATGACAGTGGTGGTAAAATCATCTGCTCAAACTGAACCCTTCTACGTTTCAAAAGGTAACGAAATATGCTTTATTTTATTCTTTTTTAATTGTTATTAAAATATCAGGAGAGTTTTGTGGCTTTTGATCAATGTCCAGAAAAAAACTGACACAAGTTCTTCTACTAAGAACTTCCAGAAGTCATTGAAAATAATCACTTTTTTTATGCCCAGATTGTAGGCTACAGTTTGATAGTCTTGCCTTGGTAAATATAAGTACAATAAAATATATCCCTTAAAGGTGAAGTAAATTAACAGATAGAAAAGAACAACCATTGTTTTGTTGTTTTTTGATTTAATTATGTGTGTAGGAGGTGTTGGCTTTGTGCATGTTGAAAGTGCAAGTCATTTTCTGAAGCGTCTTGGTTTTAATGAGTAGTTCTGCAGAATGTGGTTGAGTTCATTGGCCCTTTTCTAAAGAAGGATTGAAACATCTAGAGCTTTATGGTTTGTTAGCAAGTGTCATTCCTTCCTTGCAGTTCAAGGTTTGTTTAATATTACTACACAGACAAGAAAAAAGAGGGTGTTAGACTGGGAGTTTCAAATCTACAGTAAAACTCATTCAGGTCTTCAGCAAGTTGTGAGATTGGCCTCAGTGCTGGGGGATGGTGTCTTGTAGATGATGATGTCTTTCAGGCCTTTCCACACTGATGCAGGCTCATTGGCAGAAAACTGGTGTTCCAGCTTTTTAGCGTAGTTCCTCTTGGCCACTGTAATCTCCTTATTCAGTGTGTTTCTGGCCTGATTGTACAAGACTGTCTCCCCTTTTGTAGGCGTCCTCTTTGGCCTGACGAAGATGACGAAGTTTTGCTGTAAACCATGGCTTATCATTGTTAAATGTTAAATGAGTCCTGGTAGGGATGCACATGTCTTCACAGAAACTGATGTATGATGTTACAGATTCCATGAGCTTGTCACGATCGTTGGTGGCAGTTTCAAAAACACTCCAATCAGTGCAGTCGAAACAGTCTTGTAATGCCTGCTCTGTTTCGTTGGTCCATCTCTTTACAGACTTTACTACAGGTTTAGCAGATTTAAGTTTATGCCTGTAAGTCGGTATAAGATGAACCAGGCAGTGGTCAGAGAGTCCTACAGCTGCTCTGGGGACCGAGCGATATGCATCCTTTATTGTGGAGTAACAATGGTCCAGTATATTACTGTCTCTGGTGGGACATGTAACATGCTGTCTGTATTTTGGCAGTTCACGGGAAAGATTTGCTTTATTAAAGTCCCCGAGAATGATTAAAACAGAGTCCGGGTGTTGTTGCTCTGTCTCTGTGATCTGATCAGTGAGTTTCTGTAAAGCTGAGCTCACGTGCGCTTGCGGAGGAATGTAAATACTCACGAGAATGAACTAGTGAAACTCCCGAGGCGAATAGAACGGCTTACAGTTAATGAAAAGCGCTTCTAGATCGGAACAGCACATCTTCTTTAACGCTGTAACATCTGTACACCACCTTTCGTTGATGTAAAAACATGTCCCGCCGCCACGTGATTTCCCCGTTGATTCTGCGTCGCGGTCCGCTCTGAACAGCTGAAAGCCCAGCAGTTGTAGCGCGCTGTCCGGAATGGCGTCATTCAGCCAGGTTTCCGTGAAACACAGAGCAGCAGAGTGTGAAAAATCCTTATTTGTCCGGGAGAGCAGAAGAAGTTTGTCCGTTTTGTTGGGTAGAGAGCGGAGATTCGCCAGATGGATGCTAGGCAGCGCTGTTCTGAATCTGCGCTTCCTGAGTTTCACAAGCACGCCGGCTCTCTTCCCCAGTCTGCGTGTCCTGAAGCGCTTGATCAGCGCAGCTGCTCCGCCAACTACAACGTTCAGCAAAACGTCCGAATAACGAAAATCTGGTAGAAGATTGTGTGTTGTGTTCTGCTGAATGTTCAGCAGCTCATCCCTGGTAAAACTGATCGTGTTTGAGAAACAAAAAACAGGAAAAACTAACAAGAACAGTACAAACACTGGAGAGCCAAACACTGAGGCTGCCGTCTGCGGTGCCATCGCATCGCATCGCATCAGTTCAAACAACAGTTCAACTGTTCAGTTCAAACAACTTGTAAAAGTGCATGTAGCATTATATGACACCTTTAATGAAAAATACAATACAAACAATAATATGGTGAACTATTTTTACAATTTAAAAGAACTGTTTTCTATTTTAATACATTTTAAAATGTAATTTGTTTCTGTGATGACCAAACTGAATTTTCAGCAGTCATGGCTTCAGTCTTCAATGATTCTTCAGAAATTACTCTGATATGCCAATTTGGTGCTCAAGAAATATTTATTTTTATTTTCTATACTGAAAACTGAAAAAAGTTATACTAGAACAAACCTTAGAATTAGTTATTTTCAGCAAATACATATTTTGTAATATTATTAACTTTGCCAGAAGTTATGTTTGATTTATTCTTCTT
>NW_015650091.1:504274-505854 GCF_001515625.1 Sinocyclocheilus rhinocerous | reverse complement strand
TGAGAAACAAAAAACAGGAAAAACTAACAAAAACAGTACAAACACTGGAGAGCCAAACACTGAGGCTGCCGTCTGCGGTGCCATCGCATCGCATCGCATCAGTTCAAACAACAGTTCAACTGTTCAGTTCAAACAACTTGTAAAAGTGCATGTAGCATTATATGACACCTTTAATGAAAAATACAATACAAACAATAATATGGTGAACTATTTTTACAATTTAAAAGAACTGTTTTCTATTTTAATACATTTTAAAATGTAATTTGTTTCTGTGATGACCAAACTGAATTTTCAGCAGTCATGGCTTCAGTCTTCAATGATTCTTCAGAAATTACTCTGATATGCCAATTTGGTGCTCAAGAAATATTTATTTTTATTTTCTATACTGAAAACTGAAAAAAGTTATACTAGAACAAACCTTAGAATTAGTTATTTTCAGCAAATACATATTTTGTAATATTATTAACTTTGCCAGAAGTTATGTTTGATTTATTCTTCTTATTATTATTATTATTTATTTCTGAAACCAAAATTGTTATTTTCCCTGGAGTTTTCAAACTACATCTACCAAATCTATCCTTCCATGCATTAACCACTTAGCAATGCCCACACCACTTCAGCAGAATCCTAGAAAGGCCTACATCTCTTTAAATTTGCAGTTTTCTTCAAAAAGCCTATGTATTCCAACTAAATAAGGCTTATATAACCTTCAAACTTCTGTAAACTTCCAGGCAAGGATTTGTCATTTGAAGTTTGACAAACTGTCCTTTCTAGTTATAAAGTGCAACCAAAGTGAAACGAATGGAAGAAAAGTACAAGCCAAACCCCATATCTGGCTGCGCTGTCACTCAGTATTCTTTGTATGTTGTCATCTGCTGTAAGCGCTGCCTGACAGGGTTCCTCAAGTGCTTTATTAGAGATGCATATTTCCTGCTTGATTTCATTATTCCAGAAAAACTCAAATGTAGTCAGGCCTCACTCTCCAGCTCACAGTGTATCAAGGGTACAAAGGCAGATGAAAATACGCACTGCAGTTTTGATTCGCTTGGCATTGAATTATAGAGAGTGTCTTGAGAAAAATTTAAATCTGAAAGGTTTCCAGCTGGTGGTGGTGAAAGTGCATTTTGAATTATGTCATATAGTAAGGTGTTTAGAAGCAGCTGTGGAACAGTTGCGCGTCTGAGTTGTGTGCTGTAGCGCTGTTGCAAGTGCTATTGTGAGGTTGACACGGGAACAGAGATCACAGCTTCTGGTCGGATCACAAAGTGTAGACATCAACAAGGACGTCTCTGTAAAAGCCAAAAGGTATGTGTACATGCCGTATGTCCTGCTGAATGCATCTAACACATAGGATACAGTTTTCCCTCAAAACACACGTCCGCACATCCTGGCATTGCTCCAAGCAGAAAGGATCTGTTGAAGTTTCCATTTGATACAGTCTTCATCGCCTTATGTTTGTTGTATTTCACCTGTCTGGCTTTAGAAACTTTCAGACTGTATTGTATTCAAACTGCACACTGGTTGCTGTGCAAATCCTCCACTAAATCCAGCGTGTCACATGACATTTTCTGATATATATA
>NW_015650091.1:491366-504213 GCF_001515625.1 Sinocyclocheilus rhinocerous | reverse complement strand
CTAGCAGAACATTCTGTGTGGCATCAAACTCAAACAGTCACATTTTGTTCCCTTTAGGATCTCCTTTATATGTATTATGTGTATTACAGATTATCAGTGTCTTGAAGCTACTTTGAAACTGAAGTTTCTCAAGGTACAAACTACTCATAAATTCTCATAATTACAAGTATAAAAAAACACAGCACATCTCCTGGTTTAAAACATTCTCATATTGGTAATTTACCAAAAAGCTACATTATTTTGAAAGCCACTGATGTTCTGTCAAGCTATTAATGTGTAGTTAAGTTAGGATTTTTGCTGATTGTCCATAACTGTCCTACGCAAACAAATTATTATTCAGGTGAATAATTAATTTATGTATGGAATCTCCAAGAGTGTTTTAACCATGTAATGAATTGAGGAGAACACTTTATTTTCTGCTTCCGTCCTTTGAGACTGAAAGAAAGGCCTTGCAGTTCAAAAGCTCTTTTGAAATATGATTGACAGACAATGAGATTCCATATATACCATTTCCAGCTGTTTTTTTGTTTGTTTTTATTTTTCCTATCCCCCCCCAGTGTCCTCTGATGCTTGTTTGATGTTTGCTTACTTGGATGCTTTATGTGAATCCTTTGCATTGTAATGATATTAGCTGTCCTCCAAAGAATGTGATGTAAATTACAGTGAGACCGTAAAAGCAAAGAGCTTTTTGAACACTGTAGTTGTTTTGGAATGCCTAAATGCTCTGAAATTAGATCATGGTAATCCAAGAAGAAACTCTTGATGATAACGGCAAATGTTTTAAGGATCTCTACTGTGCATTATGGAGTTTGATGAATATGAGGTGATTTTTTTTTTTCGCATAACCATGTATCTTTAAAGCAGAATTCATCCTTGTAAAGCAACACATATTGAACATCATTTGTGAAGAATCTGGACGACTTCCCAGGGGAAATAAAATAAGGCAAGCAGGTGGCTTAAAAAGATGCGATGTAACCCAAAAGCAGTAGCATTATTTAGAGCCTACATTTGAATATGTTTAATGCTTGTTGATCTTGTTTATTCATTTATGCATCAAATTATGTGTTTGAATTCATACTGAAATCTTTGCTTTTAAATTGCAGACTTTGGTATCTTGGCAAAACCGAATGCTGCTTGAGATGTAGAGATCCCCCCTGAAACTCTAGAAGAGACATATGTGGGATTTTTGGGGTCTATAAGACAAAAAAATCTCAGAAGCAGAAAGCAAAAAGTCTTCATTCACTCTCTATTTAATCACATTGGTGTTTGGGAAATATTTGAAGCCTGCACTATCACCCTTAAGTAGGGGTCGACCAATACTGTATGTGTTTTCAAGGGCCGATGCCGATACCGATTATTACAGATCAAGTAGACCGATAACCAATATTTTGAACCGATATATATGTCTGGTGATAAAATGAAAATTAATGTCAAAATTAAGAATAACAAGGGCTCAGACAAAAATGGCCTTCCCTGGTGTTGGTTGTGTAGTGCTCACACACTGCACTTCTTACTCTTGTCTTCCTCTGTGCATCCATCTACAATAAGGGTAATATAAAGAGAGAGTTAAAAGTGGGGCCACTGTATGCTTCATGATTAAGCCTATGAATACTGTACTACAGCTTGGGGAAATGTAAGTATTTGGCTTCAATAATTTACATGTTAGGAATGTATGTGTAATAGCATAACCTCTCATAATTCCTCATTAATTATTTTCTGATGACTAAAACATAACCTACAATAGTAGAGGTGACTATTCAATTCATCATCTAATGCACATCAATGGATTAACTTTAAAAAATGTATATAAGTGTAAACAATTTAATTGTCTTCATAGCGATATTGTAGAAGTTGTTAAGAAGACTGCAACTATTTTCATGAAACTATAACACATAGCCTTTTACAGGCACACTTAGTTCAATAGCCTATTGAAATATATTGGCCTATGTGACACTATAAATTTCAGTTAGTTTTAATTTAGAGTACAGTGCAAATGAAGGCATAAATCAATTTAATTTATCTTTTAATAAATTCAGAGTTAAATTCAGTTGTTTTTGGCAAGCAAAGTGTTTACTATTAAAATTAAAACATGAAAGAAATAGCGTATTGTGTGATTATTCTTTTAAACAAAAGTTCCAATAATTGTTATATTATGTATATCATACTGCACCACAGTAATATATTTCTGATAATTTCTTTAAGCTAACCCGAACTTATATTTTGATGGGTTGCCATGAGGAACTTTTAAGTTTCTGTAGCTTATGTATGTAAGTGTTTCCCATACATTGATTTATTTGTGGCGCCCACCACAATATCAGAACTGACCGCCACAAATAGATTTTCCAAAAGGCTTTGACTTCGTTGAAAAAACGAATAAACATGAGCACTGCACATTTCAAAATTGAAACACGAGCCTCCTGCTGGCAGAGAATGAGTTTGCATATATATGCCGCCAAAAATAGAGTGTAAGTCTGTGAAACACTGATAGTTTTACTCAAATTAAACTGTCAAATGATCATAAAGTGACTCTCAGAGGGAGTCAGAGCAGTTCTGGAGATATTGTTCAGAATCAGAATCAGAATCAGAATCACGACCGACTACAATGTCCAGCATAACATCAGAATAATCGAAAACCGGTGAAATATCGGGTGGTGTGTACTTCCGAATGTCCAGCAATTCGTCTCTGGTGAAACTGATTGCAGGGATATAACTAAAGACAGGACAAACTAACAAAAACATAAAAACAACTGCGGAGCACGCCACGGAGGCAGACATCAGCGTCGGCGCCATTCCAAAGGGGTTCATGTATTTATGTCCTCATGTAATGAGAAGACAGAAGCTGAAATCACTGCGAGCATCACAAACTTTGTATGTGTAGAAAACAAAACAGCGCGTCTGTGCCATTTACATACACAGAGACACGCAGAACATGCAGGATTCATATTTAAATAGTATTTTTGCGGCTTAATATTTACAGATACTAGTCCATATCGTGACTCTATTTAAGTGTACTGACCTACTTTTGATTAATTCATCCAAACTTTGACAAATTCCGTGACATTCCGCTTCATACATTAAATTCCATTTATATGACTGGATTCCGCGATAAGCGCGTTTCAAAATTAAGTTATTTTATCGGCGAATCGGTTTTGAAAATGACCTATACCGATAATCATAAAAACGCTTAATATCGGTGCCGAAAATCGGCCGGGCCGATAATCGGTTGACCCCTACCCTTAAGCTCAAACATTGATATAATATAATAGTAAATCTGCAGTGGAATCAATTGCCAGTGGGTAATAATTAGCATCATGTACACATTTTACTCCCAGCAATGTTTTTTTTATTTTCACAGATCCAGTTTTAAGTACACCCTCTCAGCACCTCCACCCACCAGACATATTCAAAGCTTATGGAACCAGTCAGTTGCTATCTGTGACTTCAGATGTCTGGAGAAAGAAAACAACAGTCAGACTGTAAACAATACCTTGTTGCTGCAGAATAAAGTTGTCATCCAGAATTGTAGATGCAGCATCTCAATTTCTCTCTGAAGGGAAGTTCTTGAACGTCAGTCTTTTAAAGCTTTTGGCGGTATTTCATGTGCATACCAATTCTCGGTTGCTTTTGAATATATCTAATTGAATATTAATCCAAACAATCTTCCAGGTTTTTCCAGGTCATACTCAGTTCTGCTCAGTACTTCAGCTAGGATTAGACCAACTCAAGCTTTCTACAGGGGAGCGGACATCTGACTTACATTTTTTAGCGTAGAATCTCACGGTCGTGAAGAGTGTGAATGTGCTGTTGACCTTAATCTCACAGAACTTTGCTTGCTCTCTCTTCAAATAAGATTTTCATATTCCCACATGCTTTGTATCCAGGGAAGAGTGGGCAGATGTTTATCCGTTTCGTTCTCCTCCGTTTGACACTCTTTTTGTTGAAATGTAAATTAATTCACTTCAGACATGCTGAGCTGATTCCATCAAGTATTACATTCCATCAGCGCTAACAATCTCACTCACTGTCGGTCTTTAATGTGAAAAACGAGCGGCGTAGCATTTAAATGCATTCGTCAATTGAGAATTGTGTATCTTATTGGTCTCATTTTAAAGCTTACAATTACATTTGCTTATTTGAAGTATGTTCATCTGTTCTGTCAGCCTCTGTGCTGGCTTTAATGGTCTGTTTATTGACACGGTCGACATTTGTCCCTCAGTACAGGTGTTTGATTGGAGTCTGGAGATGCTTTTGTGTGGCCTTGATAGCATTGATTTAAAGCCAGATAGGCAGGCGGTCTTAAAGCTACAGTACCTTGTAACCATTGCATTTCTGTCTGTCTCGCGCACATCTTTCATTTTTCATCTCTTTTATCCTTATAGCTCTCATTTTATACTTCATTTCTCTTCCTCTCACATAAACTTTCTTCTCTCTTCCCTTGTCATTTCTTCCTTATGGCTTTCTGTTGTTTAATCATCGTCTCTCCCTTTCCTTATGCTTTAAACAGCTGATTTATGATGTCTTCCTTGATAATATCTCTCCGGAATTGACTGGCAGGGTCTTACGGCTGCTTTCTCTTGGTGATAGCAGAGTTTTACTAAACAATTTGTTGCCATCCTTCATTCTTTTTCATGGAGATTAGCTTCCTACTGCTAACCTGAAGGCTGTATGCGCATTGATCTTGCAGCTGATCCTCCTCTTCAGCTGTGTTGTTGTCAGATAGTTCACTTGGGAAAGGATGGATATATAAGGTGGTGGTGGTGGTGGTTGTGTACGTTTGATGTGGAGCTTGGCGGCAATATTCCAGTGCTATTCAGAATGTTTAAAGTTCCAGTCTTTGCATTCCCCAATCACGTTACACTGCTTCTGTAGAATATAGCTATTTTCTATTTCTGAATAATTCTGTATCTACCTTATTTTCAGCACACGTTCATTGGTATTAAAATTTCATTTGCATGGACTGTGTAACAGTGTCAGAATTTTTCATATGATGCTAATATTGATACAACTGTGTATGTTATAAATATGACCAGAAAGTAGAAACCTCAAAACATCACAAACTGGCTTTGAAGTAACATAAGTGATTTTAAATGTGTAGCAGATGCAAGTCTAATAAGCCATTAGATCACATTTATGATGTTTCTAAAAATATATATTTCAGTTTGACAGGGAAAATGAAGTGGCTGAGTAACTGAGGGGAGTGTCAAAAATTTCATTTTAAAATATATTAAAGTAGAAAAGTTATTTAAAAATGTAATATTAGTTCACAATATTAGTATTTTGGATAAAATGTAGCCTTGATAAGCATAAGACTTCTTTCAAAAACATTAAAAAAAAATCTTACTAACCCCAAACTTTTGAATAGTGGTGTATCTGTAAATCTATCTGCAAATCTAGAACTGTAGTCTTCTGTGTAGTCTGTTTTGTTCATTATAAAATCATAAATCCTTTTCATTTATTAAAATGTATATAAAATTGCAACTGTCGAGTATTTAATTTTAGTAAATATTATTCTAATAAAAATAGAAATTACTGCATTATACTGTGTTATGTAAAATATAAAGCATTTTGGAATTTCCAGCAAAAGTTTAAAAGAAAGAAAAAAAAAATAATATAAAAACACTTTTAACTCATATTGCTAAAGATTTTGGCCATACCGCCCACCCCTAGCATAATGGTTATCTGGACCATATTCAGGTAATGAGTTTGCTTCATAGTTGCTTGACAGTCTTTCCTTGTTGTAGAAGAACATGTGGGTTGAAGAGAAAGAAATAGGCAAACAAAATAACCTGAGGCTTTATTAGTGAGCGTTTGGTGACATTTTTAGCAGGCGACTTCATGGATATATTTGCAGGATAGCTTTAATCTGCATGCAGGATGCTAACATTAAACACTCAGGTTACAAAGAGAGCAGAGAGCAGATCATGTGTCAGATGACACATCAGGATCTCACTTTGCTTTGTAGAGATCTCAGATCAATAGACAAGTGTCCTTTAAATGCCAGCATGAGAGAAGGCAGCATCTCTGGAAGGGCAGCGAATTAGATGGGTATAGTGTTCTAACTTTACTACGCCTCTGCTCCAGAAGTTAGTGAGCTGTCTGCTGTCTTCTAAGGCTACTTTTATGGGTAGATGCCTTCTCTTCATTCTAATTGAAGTGAGATACTAGGTTTTACATGGATATACTGCATTTACATGCAAATCTTACAATACTGACAGTGTATTTATTCATGTGTGCCTTAAAGTGCATTTAAGTGCTTTTTAAAATGTGTGTGTTTAATAAAACTAGAAGTTATAAATGGATTAATCAAAAGCAAACTGACACACTTAGATTGCTGCCCACTACCCTTATTTTGTTTTGCATGCAAATATCTATATCTCCGACTGATTAATGGATGTCTTTTGTCAACCAAGGCTCATGAAAAATGTGCTTGTGATGAAATTTAGCAGACATGCTTGTTTTGTGGCAGTGAAATGTCCAATGAGTGACGGTACAAAGCGTGTTAAATTTTCTTTTAAACAAATATATGTGTTTCTGCTACCATTTTATTACATTGATTCATGGACATATTGGGCCAGTTTGGAAATTAAATGCTTAGTGAGTGGCACTAAAAGGTTAATCGCGTTTGACAATAACGTCCTAAACTTAACTGATAGTGTTAAAGAAAGAAAAAGTGAGATAAAAATGCATTTACTGAGGCAACCATGCCATTTTACCTTGTTTTTACACTGCTTTGAGCTTATTTGTCCAACTGTGTTTCATGGGACTCGTACCCGAGAGCTCTGCATCACGAGTACAATGCTGTACCAGGTGAGCTACAGAGCAAGTTTACTATGTTGGAAAAACCATAGGCCTACATATGGAACTAGATACATAATGCAAATGTTAAAATGTATTAGTTTACAAATAGTAAAGGTGTTTTGAGGTGACAACTGCGTGGAACTTCATGAAAATTAGTCTTTATTAATTGATGATCTGTCCCTGTAAATATATTTTTTTGTGAACAGGAATCAAACAATGTTAGTTTTACTTCCTCTAGTGTTCATTTCAAATGGAAATTCCAGGAATTTATATGGATGTTTTTGAAGTTTTGTTAAACTATTGGTAAAGGGGCTTTTTTTTTTCTTCCCAATGAGCCTTGGTTGTTTTTTGGTTAATCAAGCATTGGTTGACATCAAGACTCTGATAATTGCAAAGTGTTTCTTTGTTTGAATATGGGCTTATCACATTCTGTGTGGTATCGGCGTTTGGTATCGGGGCATTTTAACGAGTACGAGTATGAGTACAGGAGACCAGTATCGAGCCCGATACCGATACCAGTATCGGTATCGGTGCATCCCTAGTTCAAATTATTATTCTTGCCATTTCATTTTTGGTAATGCTATATCATCATTCTTTCCTTTCCTTGCTGCATGTCAAGAAAAATGTCTGATGGAAGTTGAACTGATGTGCAATCGTGATTTTGAATGCATGATGCTTTCCTGATGTCTTGGATGCTGTTATTTGATTACACATGGCAAAGTGAGTTTTTTTCTTAGAATGTGTCCAATAAATGCATTATTTTTTGACAAAAAAAATGCATTTGTTTCTCTGTCCTGCTGTCCGTAACGAGACGCTGCGTTTCTTTGCCATACTCCCTGCATCCCTGCAGGCGCTACTTCATCGAAGCTGGTTTGCGCTCTGCTGGATGCGCTTTTATACTTTCTGGTGCTTACGTCACCCCGCTCGTGACGTCTCGCTGCTCCATTGGACTGATTTGACACGTGCTTCAGAACGCGGTCACACAAGGGCGTTCCCAAAGCGACTCGAGGCAGCATCTCGGTCCCTCGGGGAACCATGGTTACATACGTAACCTAGAGACGTTGGCTCTTATTATCCGCTGGCACATTTTAGCAAACAATCAGTTTCATTAAATCCATTTCATTTTTTAGAGTCTTGCCTAATTGTACTACAGCTGATCCCATTTTGGTTTGCACTAACTGGACGATCACCATCTGTATAGTTTTTAGTGTTCCGTTTTCACCCAAGCCCTTGCCTCTGGAATCCCAATAAGGAAGGAGCCGATTCTCCATGCATTCTCATGGAGCTATCAAGGACAGAGAAGGGATTTTCTCAGTCTCTCTCCTTCCTGCTTGTAATCCTGCCCTTTAGATATATTTGAGCCACCGTGATGGGGACGTTGAGGACTTTGACTTCTTCTTCCCACAGTATTTTATGCGTGCCTCCACTTTTTGCAGCCATGCACTGTAGGATTAGTATTAAGAGTACTTCAGGGAGCCTGTCTGAGGTTTTTTGATAGGTGCTCACCTGACTTAACCAGGGCTCAACAGTAAGGATGGCACAAGTCCAGTCTGAGAGTGTTTCAGGCTTGTGGACTGTGACCTGCTGCAATGTTTGCTGATCATTTATCAAGTGCATTTTAGTTTTCTGTAATGCATGGGAAATTATTA
This sequence comes from Sinocyclocheilus rhinocerous, assembly GCF_001515625.1. Lineage (NCBI taxonomy): Eukaryota > Metazoa > Chordata > Actinopteri > Cypriniformes > Cyprinidae > Sinocyclocheilus > Sinocyclocheilus rhinocerous. Next base: position 495,766 of record NW_015650091.1, on the reverse strand, counting down.
TTATTATTATTATTATAATTTTTGTTTATATGATGGTCTAAGAAGGGTTGAAAAGCACAGACAAATATCCTCAGCCAAAAGCAAATCTGTTTAAATTTATAGCTGTATTTGTGAGTCCTGCTTAACATGTCTTCAAGCTTTAAGTAATCTGAGGTCAGTGCTTAACTGTAGCTGGGTTGCTCAGTGTAGATGGTTATGGACTGCACATAGGATTAAAGAAATAGTTCACCCAAAAATGAAAATTCTGTCATTATGTTCCAAACCTGTATGACGATATTTTGAAGAATGGGTGTAACCAAACAGTTGATGGTCCCTTGACCATAGTAGTTTTTTCCCCCTTACTATGGAAGTCAGAAAGAACAGCCAAAATCATTAAGTCACATGGTTTTTTGTCCATACCTTTTTCCCTGTATCCTGAATTACTGACTGTAAGAAGGGCTATTATGTATACACTGTTAACCCTGGATGCACACAAAACATTTTACTGCCCTTTTCATTTAGCCTATTAGCAGACACTGAACTTTAGATTGAAATATGGGAGCTTATTAGCCAGGACAAGAAATCTTGGAAGATGTTGCCCGGAAAACTGCACTGAGATCTGATTTTAGCAAATCTGTTTAAAACTGCAGTACTGAGTAATTTTTTGTTCATGTTCCCCTGGTCAATACAACAGTGGTTTTCACGGTGGAAAAAAAGTTACTTGGTATATTTAGTAAACTGCTTTTAAAGTTAATTAACTTGGTCATACAAAGAAGAATTTATTTAAAGTCAGGTTCTTGTTTTTTTATTTTTTATTTTTGGCAGTGCTTTTGATGAGCTTGGTTTAAATTTAGAAATACAGCAGAACAGGAGTTAGTTATGCAGTTTGGTGCATGGCACATTAAGAAAGAGGGCTTGTTAGTACAACATAGATTGACAGATTGACTTTTTACACTGCCACTGTACTATTTTCCCTTTAGGGAAGTAACAGTCCTATGTCGCATTTCAGCTTCCATTCAAAAGTCAAACTTCTTCCCTACTCTGAATTAAGCATCTAATCCATTTCATGCAGAATCGCATTTGAACGAATCCACAATGAAACTGCAAATGATTAAGAATATAATCTCTTTGAAACGCCCCGGGTGCAATTTATACCAGGGAGTGGACGACATGTTCTCCTTTTTTAACAAAGCGCTACATGTCGAGAAATTCACCGGAGGGAAAACGAGCAGAGGTCCCTAGTAAGGGATCTCCAGTGAAGTCATTAATTTAAAGGTATTCAGGTTATAACTTCTGGCCCACTAATCTAAGCTCTCTTTTATGGATCTTCACAAAATGAGTTCACCGATCATCCATGAAATGTATTTCTCTTCGTAGATTAAACTTTCATGCTGCACTGATGCTCACAATCCAGTAAAGCAAGCAAATACTTTTTCCTGTCCCCTAAGGGAGGATGCTGTATTTAAATGCACTTTTGGGGGTATTTTGAAAGCGTAAGCTCAGTGTCCCATTCTTCCTTCTCCTTCAATTGCTAGGTGAGCTGTTGAAATGAAGTTGAAGAGCTTTACGGTTTAATGAAGACAGAAAAACAAGGAAGACAAGAAGCCAGCACATAATTTCATTCAATTATCTGCTTTGCTCAGTATCTTTCATCCTGACCACAAATGCAGTGGATTAATTGAAGCACACCCCAGAGATGCTATTATACATACAATATTACAAATAAAGGTGAAAGAGGTGAATGTAATGTCAGGGAAGTCCGGAAGTTCAAAATAAGCTGTCAAGATTTAGTTGCTTAGCATCGAAGAGGCCTATAGTGCCTACAAAAAAGCATTCCCAGACATCTCATAGCAGTTGCTTGGCTGATGCAGGATCCCCCTGAAGTTTTGGAGCCAATAAATCACCTGAACCATTAATGCCATGTGAAATCTAATATATTTCATTATATTATAGTACTTTTTTATTAATTTTTTTTGCCAGTGACTGATTTCTTTTGGTGTGGCAATTCACTTCAGTGATTCTATATTGAGACAAGTTGATAAATATACTCCCTTGTTGAAACAATACGTACTAGATGGATGACCACAGTCTGTTTCAGTTCACCTCGGAAAAGCTGGACCTGTGAGTCATTCTCTCACCAATTATTTATAAAGCATGCCCATCCGCGTAGATTTTTGCTTATGCCCATCCGCGAAAGGTCAGTTAGTTTTTCTGACACTGAAAGCAATTTTTTGATACTTGATGGATATCCTTATAAACTTTTATTAGCTCTATTCTTTGATTCTACAATTTTTTTATGCTTAATTGCAGCAGATTGTTGATGCTTTTATCCAAAATGTTGTGCAGCACACTTCTCTTCATTTCACCTGCTATAACAACCTGTGGTTTTGCTTGAAGACCAGAGATTGTTAATGGAAAGCCATACATACTTCATAAAGAGTGACTGCGGTATATTAAAAGTATTGTTTTGTAAGGCAAACATTGGGCACATCACTCTCTATTCAGCTGTTGTTTGTATTGCTCTTTTTTCTCCATACCCTCAGACTTCAAAGTCGAGCGGAAGGATGCTCTTGTGAAGAACTAAGTAAAGCTCTTAAATTAGCTTCTGTGGGAATTGAACCCGATTGAGTGGAGAGATGCATTTGTCCAGGGTAGGTTTTTATAAACTCTCAGCTATTGATTTGGAATCCAGTGGACTGGCATAAAGGCATATCCGTGTTAAGAAACTGGCCATTAATCTTTGCTTGTTTGATTCCTAGAAGCTTGTGCTGAAGCACTTCCACAAGTTTTCTTCAACCAGTGCACATCTGCTGTCACTGACCATGTTTACATGCACTCTCATAATGCAATTATAATTTGATTTAGGCACATTTAGATGTTCATCACGGTGCCCAATAACCATCCAGTACATCCATAGAAATGGGTTTTGCATTTGACAGAAGTAGATTAGAACAGTGGCCAGTAACACAACTGCTGTATTTGAGATAACCATTTGTGCTGTGCATTGGGGTATGTGAATAATGGCAGTAAAAATAAGCACACTTCTTAGCAAATACTCAGAATAATGAAAATCGCATGTAAACAGGAGTGAAGAGGTTTGTTTTTGTCACTTAAACATCTTATTGTGAGTAAGTCCTTACTGTGATTATTGGAAATGATTGCATTATTGGTGTACATCAAAAGGCAATGCAATTTCACAAAAACTAACTTTTTTTGATATGTTGACTTTTATTTAGATGTACTATTTGGTGTGACAATGCTCTTAAAGTGTACAGAACCTCATTTATCTGACAGGAACAACAGGCAAGGGTGGATTGATTCAGAGACCCAGCTGTGTGTGGTGAAGATTGCAGGCGCTGCATATGTAGTTCTCTTGGAGATTGTTCAATCTTTCTGGCTGACCTTTCTGCAATTCAAAGCAGTCCCTTTGGTCTCGAGCTGCGGAGAAGGCAGAACACAGTTCAAGGCCACAGACACTAGGGCTGGGTATCGAGTTCGATACTTTTTAGGCACCGACCGAATTGCCTCGATACCATCGAGTATCGAAAAACGTCTCGTCGTTCGGTACCAAATTTCGATACCTAAGGGGTTAATCTCATCAACGTCAGTGAGCCAATAAGCCTGCAGCACTAGGTGTGCTCGATTAGAAGCGGCGCAGATCGATCAGTGTTTGACATCCGCGAGAGCGATGCGAAAACATACGGAGCAGTCTGCTCGTGGTACTGTAATACACCGATAGGTCTGCACAGTCGGTTCGCGTCACGCGCCACACTCAGAGATGTGGCTCACATGTGAGGATTTAGTGTGAATGCGGCCCAGCCCCCGTTGCTGTAGGCTATATTTACACTGGTGTGTTTTTGTTTTAAAATGAAAACGACCCTCGTCATACTGGCGTTTCCACTGCGTTTCAAGCCAGCTTTCCACTATCTCCGACAAATGACAGACCGAAAGTCATTCATTTCCAATGGAGAGTAGCGCGGGAGCTGCGTAGAGTTCCAATCATATGCAGATGTCCGTTCATACTACAAGACCGAAAGCGTGTGTTACGTGACCATTCATGCACACTGTAGCATCATGCTACATAAGACCAGAGTTTAAATTGAGCCGGGCCGTCTAGGGCTGAGCCCCGGCACAGACTCCAGGGCTTGACATTAGCGCTTCATTAACGCCAGACAAGTAACATGATTAAAACATCAGTAACTAAAAATAACTGTAAACACCAAAACGCAAGTATTGTTCTGATTTTATTACATTTAGAGTAAGTGGCGAATAGTGGATATAGCTACTGTATATAATGCATCTATTGACAGTATAAGGTTGCGCTGCTGAGGCGAGGCTCCCGCAGCCTCTCCAGGAGAAATCAAAACGCGCAACACTAAGAAACTCAGCATCCTGAGGTAAAAATTCAAAATGGAAAGTTT
>NW_015650091.1:486642-489862 GCF_001515625.1 Sinocyclocheilus rhinocerous | reverse complement strand
TGAGCTATGCGTTTTAAAATGAACACGCACTAGTGTAAATGTAGCTAACAGATGTGTAAAGGAGATGAGTCTTTGTGTCTGTATAAACATCAACAAGCTGAAAAATAAAACCAAAGTTTTTTTTAGATAATGTAATCTTGTTAAAATAGATTTCATAAAATTGGTATCGAAAAAAGTATCGTTCAGGAACCGGTATCAAAGTCAAGGTATCGGTATCGATATTGAAAAATTTTGAACGATACGCAGCCCTAACAGACACAGACTGCCCCTTTGGCTGGTTTGGTTTCAATCTCCAGCTACATCCTCTTGCTTTATTTTTTTATTGTTCTGATGCATTAGCCGCCATCTCTTTGTTTGCACATATGTAGATGCAAAGGTTTGCTCCTATATGGAATCCTGAGCTGTGTCTTGTATACTGCATAGACAGCTACCTTCTAGGGCAACAGCCTAACCATCACAGACCGTTTCCAGTTTAGCATTAGCATGTTGCTAATATAGATTCTTACAAGCATAAAACTTGATGGGAAATCCATGTATTGTGTAAGATAATCCTTTTCTAGTTACATCAAACAAATTCAGCTACTGTTTAACGTTAGCATGTTGCTAATATAGATTCTTACAAGCATAAAACTGTGTAGTATATGCAAGTATTGGTAAATATAAATAATTTGTAGTTACAACAAACAAATTAATCTCAAGTTTAATGTTAGCAAGTTTAACGTTCACTCAGAAGCCTTTTCAATCTACAAATCACCATCATTTACCATGGATTTACTGTAGCAACATTAACTGCAACATGGTATTGTGGCAAAAATGTGTGATATTCATATCGAATTTTATTATATTATTAATGTAGACAAGTACTAAATGTATTAAAGGAGTAATGGAAAATAATTCCTGTATTTTCTGCGATTAAGCTAAGCTTTTGTGCATTTATACTAAATGTATTTAGACTAGGGGTGTCCCCGACTAAGGATTTTCATAGTCGAATCTGAATTTTTGAATCTTGCCGATAGTCGACTGATAGTCGAATCATATGTTTGGGGTCATAATTACTGACCTTAACACAGGGAAAATGTGTAACGGACGTCTCACAGATACAAACGGGGGAACTAATGTTTTATGTTTTGATTAAAAGATAGTTAACATTAAACGTCAGCGAAACCCTAAAAATTCACAACATTTTTATAATTAGTTATTAATGGCAAGTTTAACGTTCACTCAGAAGCCTTTTCAATCTACAAATCACCATCATTTACCATGGATTTACTGTAGCAACATTAACTGCAACATGGTATTGTGGCAAAAATGTGTGATATTCATATCGAATTTTATTATATTATTAATGTAGACAAGTACTAAATGTATTAAAGGAGTAATGGAAAATAATTCCTGTATTTTCTGCGATTAAGCTAAGCTTTTGTGCATTTATACTAAATGTATTTAGACTAGGGGTGTCCCCGACTAAGGATTTTCATAGTCGAATCTGAATTTTTGAATCTTGCCGATAGTCGACTGATAGTCGAATCATATGTTTGGGGTCATAATTACTGACCTTAACACAGGGAAAATGTGTAACGGACGTCTCACAGATACAAACGGGGGAACTAATACCGTGGACGAAGCCCGGGGTCGTCACATGTGGTTGCCGCAAGCCTGCTGGCCGCGCCGTTCTCAATGCCACCGGCCGCCGCTCACTCTAGCCCCTGGCCTCTGCTCACTCTAGGCCACTGTGTCCAGCGCATTTTATGGAGGACTGTTTCCTGATCCTGGTAGAGTAGACTACAATGCTGGCTGTTCTGACTCACAGACTGTAAATAAGTTTTTTTATATTTAAAGAATTTGCCACTGACGATTCAAACGTGAGTTTTGAGCAGTGTAGCGTAGCGTTTGTAGTTTGTCATAAACACATTTCATTACACCAAATACACAAAATAATGTTCTTTTTAACAACATCATATGACCCCTTTAACTCATTTATCTCATATAGAATACGATTCATTGTTTATACAACATAACGTTAATATTACGACTTATAGGCACAAAATGCCTCGAATGCACAAGAACTGCGTGGCTCTGAATGAACTCCTTTTGTGGACGCGTTCTTCACACAACAACGTGCAAAAACACGGCAACTAAACTAAAAAAATTCACAATATAGTGTTCTCATTATAATGTTATATATATGACAGTCCCAGTCACGGGACAGGGCCTACACGATATATATAAACCGGCTGAAATGTTTTGAAATCACTTGTACCCTACCTGATTGAAAAAATCCAGTCTTTCACTCTGCCTGTGTCAGTTTGAGTCTTGTTAAAGTTTTAAATACCTGCCACCAAGATGCTCCTCTGTCGGTCACGGATTATGGAAAGGGAAACTTAATTTAAATAAAACCGGTAGTTCTATGTGAAATCAGACATTTGAGCACCCCCATATAGCCAAAATGGCATGATCATAACACCTCAGCGGATATTCGACTGTGAGATTGGTAGTCGAATCAGGCTCCTCCTATCGAAGCATCGAATCTTCGACTATTCGGGGTCACCCCTAATTTAGACTAGTGTTTTTCATACAAATACCCAGAAACAATATAGTTACTTTTTACCATGGTTTTGGTGTGCTTTATGTAAGGTTTTAACTGTGGTTTTCATGATCTATGCTACTATGGAAGACCGATGGTTAATTTAATAGCTCAAACAGTCAGAATAATTAAATTTCACCATATAAAAATGAGGTTGTTACAATTTTTACATATATTACTGTTTTTGTTAATGAACATAAATTTACATCTGCATCCTAAATCAAGCTACTGTCAAATGTGCATTTCTAAGAGACACACACACAAAAAAAAGTAATATTATTAATATAGCAGCCTGCACTGCAAGCTGTGCTGAAGATAAGCGCCATCAAAGTCAGGGAACACAAACCTGTTTCATGATATCACAATAACACTCATTAAAGGGGTCATATGACGTTGCTAAAAAGAACATTATGTTGTGTATTTGGTGTAATGCAATGTTTTTATGCGGTTTAAGGTTCAAAAACACATTATTTTCCACATAATGTACACAATTGTTTTTCCTTTATCCCCTGCCTTTCTGAAACGCGTAGATTTTTACAAAGCTCATTGGTCTGAAAAGCGAGGTGTGCTCTAATTGGCCAGCTATCCAGTGCGTTGTGATTGACTGAATACCTCAAGCGTGTGACGGAAATGTTA
>NW_015650091.1:482394-482721 GCF_001515625.1 Sinocyclocheilus rhinocerous | reverse complement strand
TCTACACTGCTCAAAACTCGCGTTTGAATCGTCAGTGGCAAATTCTTTAAATAAAAAAAAAACGTACTTACAGGCTGTGAGTCAGAAGCGCCAGACTGTCCTTGCAAAGTTGGAACTGCCCCGCTTTATAGAAACAGCCTTTGTGCTCAGATGTATTGTAGGCTACTCTTCAGGTTCAGGAAACAGTCCTCCACAAAATGCGCTGCACACATCTGAATATTTGGGTTGAACTGTTCTGGAACAGTGTTGTAAATACAACTTAACCACTGATTTCTAGTTGTGTCCTCTTTTGGAAGGCCAAACAAAGTAGTTTCGCTTTCACACACG
>NW_015650091.1:459001-481201 GCF_001515625.1 Sinocyclocheilus rhinocerous | reverse complement strand
CCAAACAAAGTAGTTTCGCTTTCACATCGAAAGGCACAGCGTCTCCATGACATGGCGGCGGCAACAACAATACTACAGCGAGAATAAAAGTTACGCCTTCTATCTTTGCGTGAACATTTGGGTGGTTGCATCATATGACCCCTTTAAAACATGCAGAAACTAAGAAATTAATTTTTCTAATATATTTATTTTGTTAAGGAAAAATGACTGGAAAAGTGTGAAGAATTCAAAAACGTGAAGTGTTTGTCATGTTCTGACCATAAAGAGTAGATTAAAACCTCAATTAATGGTCTGGTTTCTACAACTTTCACTTGGCAGCATAAATCTGCCTTTATAAAAATAAAGATTTGAAATTCATTGTGATAATTAGCGATATCAATTGATAATGAACAATTTTTAGCAGGATTTTTTTTTATATCCATATCGCCCAGCCCTAATTTGTGGTTACAACAAACAAATCCAGCTCCAATTTAAGGTTAGCATGCTGCTAAAATAGATTATTATAAGAATAAAACTACACAGCAAATACAAATATTGGTTAAATTAATACATTTGTAGTTACAACAAACATATCCAGCTCCAGTTAAATATTAGCATGTTGCTAATATAGATTCTTATAAGCGTATAACTACATAGTATATGCAAGTATTGGGTAAAAATAATTAATTTGTAGTTAAACAAAACAAATTCAGCTCCAGTTTGACATTAACATGTTGCTACTTTAGATTATTTTGAGCATAAAACTACATAGCAAACACAATTATTGGGTAAAATAATCCATTTCTAGTTGCACCAATCAATTTCAGTACTTTTGAGTATTGAACCAAATATGAGTTAATTGCAGTTGACATTTTCTCACTTTGTCTGCCATCTTAGATTTATTTTTATGTATACCTGTGGTTGTATTAGTTCAAAAGTGTCATTTTCTATTATTTTTCTCCCTGAAGTTCACTTACAATGTTTCATACACCAAAAACAGCCAGTTTAGATTTACATGACAATAACTTTTGGATAAAGTAGAAAAAGTACATGCATTTGGTTAGTGTGGTTGTTAATGTCCCACCTTGATTTTTTTTAATAAATCTGCAAAAATGTCAACAATTCTGTGTTTTTCTGTCAATATGGGGTGCTGTGTGTACATTAATGAGGAAAAAAAATTAACTTAAATGATTTTAGCAAATGGCTGCAATATAACAAAGAGTGAAAAATGTAAGGGGGTCTGAATACTTTCCGTACCCACTGTACATGACAATAACTTTTGGATAAAGTAGAAAAAGTAAATGCATTTGGTTAGTGTGGTTGTTAATGTCCCACCTTGATTGTTAAGACTAAGATATGCCAGTTCAGTTCCAGCTGGGAGCCATCCAGGAGCTGGGAGGTTACTGAGATCCCAATTCTGTGTAATCACCATTGTTCCCTTGAGCAAGGCACTTCATCCTGGGCTGTCCTGGAACGACTGACTCTGCAGTTACTGTACTATAAATTGTACTGTAAATTGCTTTAGATAAAAAGTGTCTGCTGAACGGCAAGTAACTGAGTTAAAAGTCTTATAATCGGCAAAGCTCAGAGCCCCGATTGCAAACTTCTGCTCTCCAGTGTTCCTTATCTTATTTTCTCTCTCTTTCTCTATCTCTGTCTCTGTCCTTCCCTCCAGTAGTGTAAATCACAGTGCTGTGTTGTTTGTGCTATTTCAGTGATGTCCAACCATACTGTTTTTCTTCATAGCTGTGCTTTGCTGCAATCTAATCAACTTAAAACCAACCCGAGATGCTACTTGAAGTGCATGCGGTCACAAAGAGAAGACCATGCACTACATCTGCCGGTTCATCCCCTCAGTGTATCAGTGGAATATGAATGCTGTTTGATATTAGAATAGATGCATATTTTGTAGTTCAAAGGGTTTTCTTTACAATGAAACCATTTGTTTTCATTTCCTCCATTGTATGTGTGTAGGGTAAACATTTGAATTTGAGTATGTCAAATTTAGGCGAAAATACCAAAAACGCCCCAGAAAATAAGTGGTTGGGCTGAATTTAATTTTAGCTAAGTGTGAAAAATGAATAACCTCTGTTTGTTTTTAAAGCATTCATTTCTGGTGAATGAAGTAGTAAATACGGTTCTTTGTGTTATTGAAAACGAATCCTGAATGTAACAAACTGAATGGCTAGATGTTGTGCGCTGATGTCATAATTTTAGTACACAGTTCTTGATTTAGGTCTTGATTTATTACTAATTACTTGATACTTTTTTGGACTACTTTTAAATTATACTTTTAAATGATGCTGTTATTCAAAACAGCCCACAATATTTTTTTTACAGTTTCAGTACCACTAGAATATCTGGTTTTAACAGTTTTGCTCAAATATGAGTGGAGGTATGACCAAAAATGATCATGATATAAGGTTTATGCCAGCAGTAATTATGATATGGTCATTTTTTGCTGGAAATTGAACCCAATTTTTTTTTTCCAATTCATTTAAACAGTTACATTATATATGCATATAACAGCCCAGTAAGGTCATTGAGAATGTCATATACTGTACGTAGCATCAATTAAATGTTGAAACTTGTGCAAAAGCTTTATATGCATATGGCCCTCAAGTAAACTTTCCAACTTTTTCCTCCCCCCTTTTATCGATTCCTGTAGCTTCAGGGTACTTTTCTCTTTTTTCTGGCAAATATAGTAATAATAGAGAAAAGAATGTTAAAAGTTTGTAGGCAGTACTCAATGTACAACACCAAATACTGGCAGTGCACAAAAGGAAATAGCATCTGACTCCATGTCTTAGACTTTAGGGCGATGCAAAGACAACATAATCACAATTTTTGGCAAAGCTGAGTCAGGCTGAAAGGGTTTTTTTTGCTGTTTTGCTTGGTGTTCCACAAGGCTGTATCATTCAACGGAGAGTGCAGAGAATATTGAAAGGCACTGATGTTGGCTTCTTTTGTTGGAAGCAGGGAAGGGAATTAGCTTAAAGGAATAGCTCACCCTAAAATTTAAATTGCCATAATTTACTCACCCTCATGTCAGTCCAAGCCCATATTGAACACAAAAGAACAGGTACATTCTTTAAATGTTCTCCTTTTGTTTCCCACAGATGGATAATTTTCATTTTTGAATAAACTTTTTATTAAAATAAATTAATTAATGTAAGTTCTGTGTAATTCACCAGGATTAAGTCAGTCTGAGAGCTTGTTGAGGTCTTGACTTACTTGTTGAGGTCTTGACTTAGGAAATAATTTTCTGTTCATGCATTCCCAGCTACCAAAGTCTCACTTTTGTACCTTTTTCATGTTTTAGTTATTGTTTTTCAGGCTTTACTGAGACATAATTCAGTACTGTATTTAGTGTAACCCAGCCTTATTTGCAGTTGTTTGAAGCACAGATAATCTATGATGCATGTTTAGTGCAGAGAAACTACCCATTGCTGTAGAAAAGAGTAATGAGAGGAATTCGAGAAACATTCGAGCCCAAATAAAGGATTCCAAACATAAGGATTTTTATTAATTAAGCTCTTTATTAATGACCTGTATGACTTCCAGGAATATGGCTGATTTAAATGCAGTTTTGACACTTGTCTTACTCTTGTTTGTAGTAAATTGTGTCTAATGCATCTAACCTTACAGTATATGCAATTTATGTTTACACTGCAACTGGCTGTTTTTTTTTTCTTCTTCACATTCCATCAACGTTAACAAAGACATGATTTTGCCTTGTTTTTTTAGTTTATCATATATTTTGCTTTTTCTCTTTTGCTTTTCACTGTCTGTCATTTTTTTTCTCTTGACCAAGTCAATAGAGATGATTTCTTACAGGGGAAGAAAAAAAAATAACTTCAACCTGCATTATTCAAGGACCATATTCTGCAGAGGAAGCTACTTGACTTAATGCAACTGTTTCACCAGCTTTCTCTCTCTTTTTCTTGGCAGAATTCAAATGCAGCATCTTCATGGTCTTTAGACACCCTGCATGTGCAGATCATTAATAAATTGCCTGATTAAGAGGGATTACATCACACACTTCATCAAAGCTCACAATATTTGATAGTCCTTTGAATGTGGTGCTTCATTAGAAAATGTGCTTAATAGAAAATGTGGACATTTCCACAGACGTTCATGCACATATACAGCACAGCATTGAACCAACATTTCCTTTCCCCGCCGGCGTTATGTCAAATTCCAGACAATGCTTTCCATCCCAACCCTCCTGCTCCATTATGAGAGCTCATAAATAAGACATGCACATTGCATTATCTGCTCAAGATCCCCACCAGGCGTCACTCCCTCCCCAACAATCACGTGTCATACTCAGTGTCCACCCTCCAGTGTTGAGGTGGTTGCACCTATTGGAAAAATCTTTGCAATATTTGTTTCGAAACACTGTTTCAATAACTTCAGTACACATGTGTAAATGCCACACTTCACTTTGAAACTGGTAAAGCATATATTTATTTAATCAAAGCCTATGCGATTTGACAGTCGCACAAAGCCATGGCAATATTGATTTTATTTCGATGTCATGCAGCCCTAGTTGCAACAGTCACTGAAGAGAGACGGTTCATTCTGTGTAAATATTAAACATGGGGCTGAGAGACTCAGATTATTATCATGTGAAGATGATGAAAGTGATCTTTCAAAAAGGTATCAGAGATTGATTAGCTGAGGGTATATTCACAGTATCAAACAGACTAATGAGAATGGCCTGGGGCGATACGAACTATTCTCATGTCATTGATTGCTCATTATTGACTTGCCTAGTTCCACTTCAACATTTGGCTTCCTCATAAAGGCAATTAGGGTTCTTAAAGAACTTGTTATCAAGAGAGTATGGCTGGTATTTGCTAGTAGTTTGTTTTTGTTTTTGGCAGCAGCATTGCAGAAATGTAAATTTGTTGTTTTTAGTCTGAACAATTTTTTTCCCCATAGTCGTGGGTATATGAGAGAGGTTTCTGGATGTGCACAGACACTTTTCATTTAGAATAGAGAGATTGGACAGATTAGGATGACTATCCACAGCAATCCTGAGGTTCCTACCTTTTGCGTATTTAACATTTCATTCAATAACGAAACACATGGAAAGGTTGGAAACAGCTGAATTGAATTGAAGTTGCGAAATTGAGCAAAAACAGAAAATACTGACAGTGTTGTGTCTAAAATGTAACACAGTAACTTTATTGAACTGTTATATAACATCAATATCACATTTGCAATCATATTCGCAGAAAAGACAAAACGGCACTCTTGCTAAAATATCAAGTGATATAAATGTAAGACAAAAACAAAAACCCATACAGAGGCATTTTGCCCTCGTATCTTGAGTTTTAAGGGCATATATCTGCATTCTAATAGATTATATCATGCAGTCAGTCGTCTTCATGCATCATATTTGTCAGCAACTGCAGTGCATGCACAGGTCCGGATGCGTTAAATGTGTTATTTTAACACAGTATTTTTTCCATAATTAGTCACACCAATTAACGTACAAATCGATAGCCCTCATTTTTAAGTGTGAATAATTTATTTTGTACTTGTAAAAAATATGTATTATATTACATTAATTCTAAATATAGAATTGTAAATCATGCATGTATGTATGTTTGTGTATGAAAATAATGTAATATAATTTAATTGTTTGTTAATACGCTTATTTCTTTGTTTAATCTTATGTAAAATTATATTCACTTTTTATTCATTTATTTTTATTTATTTATTTATTTGTGTATTTATTTATTTATTTTTTGCTTACTTGGTGTCGCCTCAAGTTTAAATGCCTATGATGATGTCACTGATTTCCACTGATTTTGTGGGAAGTTGTCATTTCAAAGTATGAACTCTTTTTCTGAAAAAGATGGCATGAATCCTTTTTTTTTAAGCATGAGAGAGAAAATAGTTTTTAGACTTGATGGAAGATGTACTGAAACAGGACATATTCATCTTCCACATGGGCGCCATGGCTCACTGTATGTGGAGCACATGTGATAACCACTAGGCCACGGCTTCAGCTGTTTATCATGGTTTTGTCGTCTCCATTCCTAATAGTCTGTTAGAAAAGTCTGGTAACACTTTCTATGAAGCCCATATTTATAATAAATTATAAGGGTATTCTTAAGGCATTATAATTAATGCATAATGCATTATAAAAACCCTTATAATATATTATATCATCTTATGAATATTCATAAGAACAGTTTTAATGTTTTATAATATTTACTTATTTGTGGTTATAGCTTTTAAGAGTATGATAATTTATAACACAATGAACACGTTGCATCCACTTTTACAATGGATTATATTTCTCATAGTTATAAAAATAAAATGTAACCTAACATATAAACATTGCATTTTTTTTTCAGTTGAAATTATTAACTAGCTCACATCAAAATTAATATTAGCCTCACAGGGAACACTCAAATAACACTCCACACCTAACCACTTACAATATGTAGTAAGATACTGTGCAGATGTCAAGATATATAGTCCATTGTAAATGTAAAAATAGATTTTATATGGTGTTCATTGTGTGTTATAAATAATCATAATCTTAAAACTTATAACCACAGATGCGTAAGCATTATAATGTATTATAATTGTTGTTATGATTATTTATAAGATGATATAACATATTATAAGGTCTTTTATAATGCATTATGCATTCATTATAATGCCTTAAGAATACCCTTATAATGTGTTATAAATATGGGCTTCGTAGAAAGTGTTACCAAAAGTCTTTGTAGCCCACTCTGCTTTATGAAGTGCAAACACTCTTGCACTCTTTTAATTTTGGTTTAATGCACTCATTTACATTTTAGCTTAGCTGGTCATGACTAAGCCTAAACCCTGAACCCTAATGTGACTCACTTTGGTTTATTTTTGTCCTCTTCTTACTTTCGCCTATAGCTTCAAAGCTCGTCAAACTTAACCTTGTGTCTCCTATAATAATGTTTACTATTTTATTATTTCAAGAATATCTCATTTTGTAACTTTAAAACTATAGCACTTTAACCTTTCTAAAGTGAGTACTATAATGTTGTGAAGCATAAATGTGTTCATGAAATTAGGTTTGACTATCTAAATGTGACATAAAACATACAGTAGATTTAGGTCAACATACATACATTAACATAATATTTTCCATTAACCACAATAAAAGCCTTCCATTTTACTATAAAACACAAAGAGCTTATAAAGTCTGCTTTTTTATTATATACTATGCATTGTATACTGTCTCACTAATAACATAACCTTATTTTTTTAACAAGGCCAAAGTTTCCCTCATGCTTACATGCAATATGTGATGGTAATACACAGTATATTTGATGCATGTTTATCAATGTTTTCTATACCAAGTACAGTAATGCTAAAAGCATGTAGCGATCTCCACAAATGAAGCTGCCAGATCTTTTTTTCCCCTTGATCCTTGTACATAGAGTTATTAATGCATTTGTCTGACCATTAGTGAGACTCTTTGATTCAATGTTTCTCCATAACCATTTTCTGTGCACTTAGTGCATTTACTGGAGCAGTGCGTGGCATGTTAATTTTTGGGTAGACAGTGGCGTTAAATTCTCTGAAAGCTTGCTTGTCACATGGCCTTGTAGGCACGCCAGTTTCAATGAACAGATTAACTTGAGCCTGTTCATGGTTTTTGTGCTTGCCTGAGTTCATTCTACCAGGTAGTCACTGCCTTATGTAAGCATCATATTAACCTGTCCTGTGGAATGACATAGACGGGAATGTTCTCTCAGATAGTATACTCTTGCCTTTGTTAGTCTTTGTTTTGAATAGCTCACAGGCCCATTTGCAGCACAGAAGGAACATGATTTTTATTCCATATATATGATTGACTTTCCTAAATCAAGGTTGTTTAAATAGTCATTCAGTCTGCAGATGCAAAATATAAGTGTGTTGACGTGTGTCTTGTATTGTCATCAACCCTGACACTCCGAATACATTCCCTGAGGCACACTGACTGCAGGTGTCTCTCACTGTGTGAACTAAGACATCATTTCAGTTGATTCACTTCATTCAGACAGCTCAATACACTAAACAAGGTTCACACTAGCTCACTGACTCATCAGGAATGTTTAGTGGGAAGCAACAGCTCTCAAATTCATTGTTCTCTATCAAACAGGAGCTTTCATTGTTTGACAAATATCCTCACTGAACTTTATTGAGAATCTACAGAACAGACTACTGAACTAGTTAATTAATGTTAAGTTAATAACATTACTAGTTAATTAACTGAACTATTAATAAATGTCCAGTTCATATGATAGCTTTGTAAAACATTAATATTGTGAAATATTATTACAATTTAAAATAACTGATTTCTATTTGAATATATTTTAAAATGTAATTATTTGCTGTGATGTCAAAGCTGAATTTTCAGCAGCTATTACTCTAGTCTTTAGTGCCACATGATCCTTCAGAAATCATTCTAATATGCTGGTTTGGTACTCAATTATTATCAATTATTATTGGTACTCAGTGATTAACAATGATTCTTATAATTATTATTAATGTTGAAAACAGTTTGTGCTTTTTTCTTTGAATACATTTTGATGAATATAAATTTTAATACATGGCATTTATTTCAAATAAATGATTATAACATTATAAATGACTTTACTGTAATTTTTGATCAATGTAATTTGTCCTTTATGAATAAAAGTATTCATTTTTCTTTTCTTTTTTGTCTTGCTTACCCCAAATTTTTGAATGGTAGTGTATAGTTTCCAAAAAATAAAAAAATAAAAGAAAGAAAGAAAGAAAACAAATAAATAAATTAAGGAATAAAATAAAATAAAATAAGCAGCAAAAACAGTTTTCAACATTTATAGTAATACCACCAAAATCAGCATATTAGAATGATTTCTGAAATAATCTTGTTTCGTTGAAGAGTGGAGTAATGGCTGCTAAAAATTCAGCTTTGTCATCACAGGGATAAACTACATTTTAAAATATATTAAAATATTACATTTTAATAATATTGCAATATTACTGTTTTCACTGTATTTTTATTAAAAGTAAAAGTGGCCATGGTGAGCATAAGAGACTTCTTTCAAAAACATTAAAGAAATCATAGTTATTACAAACTTTAACAGGTAGTGTATATTTTTGTGGAAGTGCTGCCTCCATTGCCTCCTCAGAGAAAATACCCTTGATGTAATTGTACCTTATTTTTCCTTATCCTAATCTTTTTGTTAATTTAGATTAAGGTAGACTAATCTGGGTTGAGCAAATATGCTAAAGGGGGGGACTGTTTGTTTTTCTTTACTAATTTTAGAGCTAATTTATTTAAATTCCTCTTTTTTGTGCATGTTGCAGCATGTTGCATAATCTTGCCTGTTTAACGGTAAATAAATAAATAAATAAAAAGGCTTTTATCCACAATAAAATACTTTTTGCTTCTGATCTCAGCTGTGATAGATCGTGTTCTAATTACGGTTTGCAAAAACCAATTCTCAAATTGCTGCACAATCACAGTTACAACAGCTCTGGGTGTTTGGGATGAGAAAAATATTGATGCAGTCATGAAGAACTTCCCTCTCTGGCTTGCTAGCGATCAAGCCGATCAGGGAAATTAACAGGATCAATGTGTTCTCCGGCTCCGCCACGCGCCCGCTCCTATATGTCAGTTCGCTCTGTTTACTTTAAAGCTTTTTCTCTTGGCTTGTTGAATATAAATGAATCAACTCTGGGCCCCCGTCGGCAAGCACAGAGTGAGGAAACATGAGGGAGGAGGAAGAGCAGGCAGAAATCTCGCTTCCCCATGCCGCAAACATGAAAGAAGGATGGGCGACAGGGGTAAGAGGCTTCCGAGCGGCCTTGCTCTTTTAAAGCCTTTGACTGTGACTAACAGAGAATTGACATGTGGACACTGCATCGCTGCCTCATAATTCTTTCGAGGCCCCTGTGACACGCTGAGTCATCTGCCAGCCAGTGCTTCTTATGTAGTCTAAGCTCAAAGTGCTCACTAATACTGCTGCAGTTGCAGAATTTGTCTGGTCATCTTTACATCAACCAAAAAATGCTCAAGCAACCTGTCTGTTTGAGGAAGGTTTTGTCAAGGAATGTGGGTGTGAACATGCAGGATGAAAATGTCATCCGAGGATTATCAAAACTGTCTGGCTACAGAGTGATTCTTCTACAGACAAGATTAAATCAAACTGGACTTGCACACTATTCTGTAGAACAATGTTTTTTCGTTTAGTTCACACACACACACACACACACACACACACACACACATGAATGTGCATTGGCTTGTTTAGTTTACACTCGAAGTAGATTGGTCTCTCTAAGCGAGATCCCAATTTCGTCGGTCATCCGACGTGACGTTGAGAGTGACTGACTGAAAGGGAACAATATAGTATAACTTATAGTACAAAACAGTTGTGCTGCTTAATGTTTTTGTGGAAACCTTAATAATTTTTTCAAGACTCTTTGATAAATACAAAGTTCAAAAGAACAGTGTTTATTTGAAATAGATTTTTTTTTTGTTGTTGTTTGGAACAATGTAAAAGTCATTAGTCAGGGTTTCCACGGGGTCTTAAAAAGTCTTAAATTTAGTTGTATCAAATTTAAGGCCTTAAAAAGTATTAAATTGTACAATAAAGTCTTAATTATGATTTCAAGAGGTCTTAAATTTGGGTATGGAAAGACCAGAATTGCGATATGGCTGAATGTGACGATTAAACTTCAAAAAAGGCTACGATTTCATTAAATAAACATGAGCGCTGCACGTTCAAAATCCGGTGCTGCGCTGCTTTGTGTTCTGCTGTTACCAGGGAAACAGTGATTTTCCAATGTTTTATGTTTAAAATAGCAAAACATTATTCATGCATTTGTAACTGCAGGTTAAAGTATTCCATGTCCCTCTAAGCTGCATTAAACAGTGTGTAAATACAGCTAAATGACATTTCAGATGCAGCTTCTGTGTTTCCTCTGCATTGCAAAGATACATTTTGTTGATACTGATTTCATTTGCTTGGTAACAGCCCAAATGCAAGAATTTGACTCAAAAGCCGTTGCACACTTTTAGAGAAAAATGGCTTAAAGGTAAAAATGCCCATAAAACTTATTGGAAAAGATTAATTTCTATCACTGCTGTGAACTGACCACACAGAATATAAAAAAAAATAAAAAAATTCAGGAGTCAGCTGTCCACGGTAGTCCTTAAGATATCAGCACAGTAACACACTCAGCAAAATATTGTCTAATTATCGTTATCGATAAAATCCCAGAAAATATAGAGATATTTTTTGTCAATATTGCAAACCCCTAATTTGTTATTTAATTTATATAATAATTTATTGATAATAATTGTTTAAATTAATAAAATTATTAATACTTTAGACTCCATTTTCTTAAAAAATGGTTTAAAGGCTGAAATGTAAAGTTTATAATTTTATAAAACTATTTGTTTTTGTGAAAACTTGTAAATGAACTGTAAAGTATGCTTTTTACAGTCATTTTACAGTTTAATATGGTACTATAGACATTGCCCTACCCCGCTCATATGGTATTAATTTTATTTGTGCAGGTCTTAAAAAAGCTCTTACAAAGTCTTAAATTTGTGCTTAAAAATCCTGCAGAAACCCTGTTAGTGTCACTTTTGATCGGTTTAATGCAGTGGTTCTCAACCATTTTTACTCCAACGCCCCCTTCCTCTCCAAATCAATACTGCAAAGCCAATACTTCCATGCAATAATTTTTAAACAACAAATTCAAGATGTATTTAAACATTCAGTGTTCTTTTTTCTTTTTTTTTGCAAACATACTTTTTGCAAAAATATCACTGCAGATATTCTTTACAACTTAAAATAATGTAAAGCTCAGTTATACAGTAACTTTAACAAATATGCACAAGTCAACCTGCCATACCAAACAAGACAACAGGGAGATGCCAAAGGCTGCTACTATACGAATCCATTCAGAATCACTAAGCACACCAAAATACAAATGAAAAATAAAAACATTCTGAATGTGTGGGAATCACAGAATACGTAAAAGAGAGGTGCTGTTATTGTTTAAATTGTTTTAAAATTTAACATATCATAAAATTAATGAATTGAGTATACTTTAATTTTAAGTTATTTTAAGTTATTAAAACCACTGGTTTAATGCATTCATGCTAAATGAAAGTAATAATTTCTTTAAAAAAATCTTACATCAGACTTCTGAATGGTAGTTCATACAGTTCTTGTTTCAATTCTTTGTGTGACTTGGAATTGGAACTCTGACAATGTACTTGAATGTGATTGAAGCAGGTAAAAAGTGTTACTGTAGTCATCAGTTGGTCTCCATGTCTTATTTGAATGCAGTTTTGGAACATGGCATGAGTGCACTCGCTCGCACTTGGCATTTGCTTTGTCTGCCTCACTCTGAGGAGATAACGTATTCTGACTAAATCCGGTGGGTAAGGAGAAACGAAGGATTTTCTCTCCAGCCTCCTTTTGGCAGGGCTCCACTCTTTCTGTGAGAGTATCTTTGACCTTCACCTCAGGTCAGGGCTGCTCGGGGAGGCTATATTGTTTTAGTGTTGGAGCGCTCGCTCACTCTGCTTTTCAATCAGATATTTTCAATCATGATATTTATGGTTGTCCTTGTGCTAGTGATTCTGGCAGTGTCATTTTCACTCTCTCTGAATGAAATTCTGGAATGGAAATCTACCCGGGAATGGATTCTCAACACACAGGAGGAAAGATGAGGTGGAAAGGAGATGCAACGTTGAGATGATAAGATAATGTGTGAAATCTCTCTCCTCCATCCTCACGAGTAAACCTGATGGTCTTCACATAGAATTGGCAGCTTCCTCATGCACTATGCATAGGTTGTAGATTTAAATACATTCTCACTGTAGGGGTGGTTTGAGTATGATTCATTTTTGGTTCACAGTTATATTTCTTATAATAATAATAATAATAACAATAATAATAATACAAAATAAATAAAAAATAATATTAAAAATAATATTGAATTACATTTTGGTTCACAGTTATATTTCTTATATTAATAATAATAATAATAATAATAATAATTAAAATAATATTGAATTCAAATATATAAATGCAAATAAATACAAATATAAAATAAAGTTATCATTAGTATTATTAGTATATATTTTTGCTATAAGGTTGTATTTAGGTTGATTTGTCAGGGTTCTGTCACTTCGGTCTAGTTTATTCATGGTTTTGTGACAGAGCCCTGACACTCCCGTCTTGTCGTGTATTCATGTTGGAGTGTGGTGTTCAGATCCCGGCACTCATGTCTTGTTCAGATTCAGTTTCGGTTTGGTGTCGGGGGCTTGGACACTCGCACTCCATGTTCTGTCTTGTTGTGGGAGCATGCGGTCTCGAGTTCGCTCGGGCCGTGTGCTCTTCTGTCTGCGTGCCTTGTGTCTTGTGTAGCACGCGGTTCGTGTTCGGCCGCGTGCTCTCGTTGTCTTGTGGTGTTGCACAGAGCTCGTGTTTTCAGCTGCGTGCTTTCATGTCACGTTATGTCTTGTGCTGTGTAGCACACAGCTTGTGTTTTTCATTGACTGCTTTCATGTTGTCATGTCTTGTGTGAACACGCGGCTTATGAGTATTCTCATTAGCTCCTTGTTCGTGTCTTGTTTTGTTCAAGCACATGGCTTGTGATTGTTTTGCTGGCCATGTGCTTGTGTTTTTGTTTTGTGTGAGCACATGGATTTTGTCTTTGTTTCCTGTGTGCCATGTGCTCTCATGCCAATTGTCTAACCCCACCCATCTTGTTACCTGATTATTGGTTAATTTGCCCCACCTGTGTTCCCTCATTACCCACCTCATTTGCTCCCTATTTACAGTATTCTACTTGTGTTTGCAGTCCTGTGCCAGTTTGTCGTTGTACATCGCTTGTATTCTGTCGTGTCCTGGCCAGCCTTGCCAAGCCTGGTTGCCAGCCTGTTTTCCCCTACAGGGTAATTTTGGTTTGTTTTTGTTTTATTTTAGCCAATAAAAGCCCTTTCTCCTGCATCAGTGAGTCCTCGCCTCATCCCCAACCCTGACATGATTAGGTCCTATATATATATATATGTGTATGTATGTATATGTGTATATATATTGCGAATTAACTTTTAACAGAGATCCTGTTCCAAATTAAACAAAAACGATTTGAACCCACTTTTTTCACTAGTCCACATAATGCGTCTTTACACAGCAAGTTAAAGCTGCTCTGTGCCTGCTCAAAATTCAGTGTAAAGATATGGCACATAAAAGTCATACTACATTATATGTTATGCCTGTCTTGATCCATTTCACTATCAAAGTATACGATTGTAATTGCAGTGTAAATGCATTTATGCCACCTCTAAAAAGCATTAAACAGTCTGAGTAAAGACACCTAATGCCACTTCAGAAGTGCTTCTGTGCCGCCTTTGCAGTAACTTTGGCAATATTATGCAAATACAAAGACAACTTGGTTGTTGTTGTTTTTTTGGCAAATTCTGCTTTTGTCCCTTTTTCTTTAGAATTGAATTCAGCAGTATGACTTTTGAATGTTTGTAATATTAAAGTTGAAAATAATTGCATTTTGTTTTTTTAACCAAATCATGAAGCACTACCTCCTTCCCTTCTGCAGTTAAACTAAAAATATTTTTGGTCAAAGCTTCAGTTAATACCAAAGCATTAGATTCTCCCTAGGGCTGAGCAGTAGGCTTAGAGAACAGCCGGCAGAAATCCGAGCAGTATTGTTGTGTCCTTTTAATTATACGTGGCTGGATTCACTGTGGGCCCTCTGAGCCATGGAGATCACTTGTGGAACATTTAGTATTATTGATTACTGATAAAACACAACCGTAGAGGGCTATGGACCGTGGAGAAAGGTCAGCACTGGTTGCTAGTGATGCATTTGAGATGGACTGTGGCTTTTATTGGACCTCATTTAAAGTTTTCAGGTCACTTACCATGCTTGGGGCCTTTAATATGCCATTGACAGTTTTATCACGCCCAGACCCTCAGCTGTTCCGCTACACTAAGCAGTTGTTTTAAATAAATGTTTATTTCTTTGGTTTACTGAAGTGAAATAACTCATCGTGTACTTAATTTCTTTATGAGCGTTAAGTTAGATATTAAGTAGATTTGACCTGATAATGACAGGTGAGTTGTACTTAATATTAGAGCAGTAAAATTTAATTAAAATCTGCTTGTGCAATTTGTTACAATAATTTTTTTAAGTAAATCTTACAAGTTTTTTTTTTCAGTGCAGGCTGGCTGTGAGCACGGTTTGCAGGTTAAAGCGAGTCTGACTAAGCGTTAGATCTCACCGCATGGTTAGGCAGGTGCTTTTACACTGAGCTGTCAGTCTTTTCTCCAGGCCACCTGCTTCAGCTCGGCATGTTATGTCTCTCAAGTTGGGCCTTGGGACAGCTCAGGCACATGTGTCCCTATTCTTTCCTTCTGACTTCTCATCCCAAAAGGCTTCCCTCCCTTTCTTCTATCAGCAATTTTTCCTTTTCCTCGTTTTCACTGTAGGAGAAAGTTCCTGCCATGTGTGGCAGGACGTCTGATATCTATTGAGATCTAGAATTAGCGAGTGAATTCTCACAGTGCTGAATCACTCTGTGGTCAGTTGTCTAACTGAGCTGTCAAAGAACAATTCAAACGTGCTAAAAACAAGTTTAAATCTAGTAAATGAAGTGGAAAGGTCACATCTCAAGACAATGGCTTGAAAGATGCTAAAAACATTCATAGTTGCCATGACAGTTTGAAGTTCCTCTGGTGCACAGGACAAAGAAACTTTGCATGGTTAGTTTTTTTTTTTGGTCACAGACAAAAGGGCTACGTTCACTAAATGCAATCAAGAACAGTGCAAATTAGCCACTGTTACAGCCATGTCAAGCACAAGATGGGTTAACACATGCTTTATTGGGTGTTAAATAATGGCGCAAATACCAGTAAATTAATTGCTGCAAGCAAAAGTAAATAATCTCGCATGATTAATTTAAATACTCCCCCTCCCATACATTGTGCATCTGAAAGAGATACTCCTACAATCGCATATGCAGTAAGGTCAGCCGCAAAAAATAACCGTTCCCACCTTTTGATCACTTACCTTTCTTCAGTAAGCCCTGGCAGTAATTTTTGTCACCAAAAGAGGGTTTGCACTGGCCCAAGTTGTTAGTAAATCCTATATGTTCTAATTGATTGATTATACTTGTCAAAAGGTTAATGCCACTTTTAAAGAGGCCATTTTACATGACTTGCTTCAGTTTTCCCCAATGCACTCGTTGCAGGTGAAGTATTGTAATGTGACGCTCGATTCAAACAGTTTCAACTTTGACCTTGTTTGCCATTGAGCTTTTAAATTGCAGCCATTAATTACCAAACAATTTCCATGATTTACCATTATGAGGCCTATTGTGGCATTCAGATTTTGTGTGAATTAATAAATAGTGCAACAGAAAGGCTATTTTACTATCTAACACTTTTCATGTGGTATTCAAAGAGGCTGGTTGGCTTTGTGTTACTTTTTGTTCATTTTGTTAATTGGCACAGCATTTTACTTTGTACAAACGCACACATACACACAAAAGTGATGTGTGAACACTCTCCATTACCATTTAATATTTTTTTCTATCCTGTTATTTTCTTCTTCACTATAACTTTTTTGTGTCATTTTGCCTTTTTAAAGAAAATGAACTGACACTGAAAATAATATATTTTTCTTTTGTTGTTGTCATGCATCACTATTAAGAGTACCTCATTGCCACCAGCACTTCCTTGAAATCAGAAGTAGGTGGAGTGGCTGAGCCGCTTCGTTTGTCATTTTAGATTGAGGGTTTCAATTAGGTTTCCCAACTCAAGCAGACTCCCCTTCTTTTACGCCCCCCATGCAGGATTACTGCCACCCTCTGTGTTTTTCTGACACCATAAAAGGATTGTGGCTTGGCTGGTGGAAACAGCTTTCTTTTTAAGTTCTAGCACAGGGGGATCTCACACGTTTTTTTTTTTTTTTTTAACAATTACATAATTATGTATTTTCTTTCCCCACCCCGTTCCACAACCCTGAATTAACAGAAAGTAGAAAAATAATAGATACACTTTAGTCTGTTAGATGGCGTCTTTCTTCAACTTGACATCCTTTGCTGTTAGTATCGGTGATCATTTTGACATGGACACCTGAAACACAGTCATAGAAGGAATGCTCATGGGGAAATAATGAGCTTTCCCATGGCACTTTCAGGCAAATCGTCCATCATTTGAAGGCATTGCAAAGGTGTCTGTAGAGAGTGCCCATTGTGAGTTATCTTACGATTGTATATATATATATATATATATATATATATACAGGTGCATCTCAATAAATTAGAATGTCGTAAAAAAGTTCAGTTATTACAATAAAAAAAATGTATTTACAATTATTTTTCTTATCACAGTTTTTTTTAACAGTAAAACGTATTTTTTGTAACAATATAAATGTCTTTCCCTGTTACTTTTGAACAATTTAATGCATCCTTGTTGAATAAAAGTATTAATTAAAACAAGTTTAAAATGTACAAATGTCTTATGTTAAAAATAAATGGAGAAAATAATTTGTTTAGCATTTTTTTTTTTTGGTCACTTTATAATTCCCATACTTCCATTTCTTTATTTTATAGTTTTGTTGACTTTTGCCATATCACCTGTGAAATTTAATGTGGCAGTGCAACTTTTTTAGTTTTGTTCACTGGACCTTTTGTTGACCGCTTTGACAGGACTGTGGGCATCTCCATGGAAATCCAGTCTCTGTCTGCCGATAAAACTCCAGGAGTGGAGTGTGTCTCCAATTAGACCAGAGTTGTCAGATGGACTTGGAGGACTTTGTATGAGTTGCAGCTGTGGTAACATTTGAATCAGTATGTGAATCTGTCTGTCTGTGTCTTAAATATTATATCTTAAAACTTGCCTAAGTTTCACCCAACAATTTGAAAAACAAAAAGAAAGAAAGAAAGAAAAGTGGAACACTTCTTATTAAAGATAATAATATCACTCCCTTCAAAGCAGCTTATTACAACTTCTGTGAAACAATTTGAATTTTTCATGTTTACCCCAATCATTAACACAAATTATGTTTTTTTTTTTTTCCCTGTGATGAGAGAATCATTTTGACATGTCAGTTTTGATGAAACCAAATATCAAACAAAAATAAATTAGGGGAAAAAAGTAAATGTCTTTGGTTAAAAGCAAGTGGTCCATAAGAAGGACAAACGGTTTTACATCATTTTACTCTATATGCTTTAATGTGGACCCAACTAGTTCAACCAGTAAACAGCCGTAGACAGATAAAGCATTACATAGAATGTTATGTGTATGTTAAATAGAAGTGATCAGCGTTCATGGTCAATATTGACCAGATCAAGATAATGATGAAAGCCAGCTCAGCAGGCTTCTGGAGGGTTAGCTTCTAGCGCTATAACTAAATCAATACCCTGGACTCAGAATGATAGACTTCATCTCCTTATGTTACACAGAACAAGGAAGGAGGGGGTGTTCACACAGAAATCCAATCTTGACTGTCTTTCTATTTCTACCATTTTTTACACTTTTGTTGTCATAATACTTTTTAAAAACTTCCCCACTTTCCTTATGAAATGACCGTAGTGGGAGTGTTGTGGGGTTTTATTGTTCACACATTATTATAGAACAGAGAATACCAGATCCGGGGTTCATTTATGAGTGTTATTGCTCTATTTGTCTTGCTGACGCTGTTATTGAAACTGACAGTGTTTTTCAAGAGAAGGCACGTCTCATTGGGGATTGATTGTGTGGTTATGAGTGATACTAGTGTCATGGAATTCCCTTATACTGGAGCATTAAACTCCTATACAGTAAAACAGGATTGTTCAGTAAGTTTTGATTCTGATGCATCTGATCCAAAGATAACAGTTATGTCAATATTTACTATTATGTTATTATTCATTATTTATTAGTTTTTCCAAAGCTGTAGGTATGAATGTACGGTATGTATGTGTGTGTACGTATGTATGTATTTTCCTGTGTAGCACAAAAAATGAATTTTTTAAGAATACTTTGACTTTTTTTTTTAATATGATGCAAGTGAAAGAGAATGAACATATTCTGATTTTTGTAAACTGGACTCAGATTTGGCTCAAATAACTATTTGTTATCAAAATTAAACATCACTCATCTTCATTAAAAAAAAAGCATATTTTTTTTGTGTTGATGAGAAATAGAGAAATGCATTGAATAGACATTACAAAAATTCATTTTAGAAATAAATATTTTGATTTAACTTTGCATAAACAATGATAATAAATGGGTATTAAAAAGTATTTTAAAGAAATACATATTGAAATGTATTTCAGTTGGTGGCGGCAAGTCCCTATCATTCAGTCATTAATTCTACTGATTCATTCAGAAATTAAGTGACTTATATTTTTTGTTTTGTGAAATTGAGCAAAGCAAACAGTACTGACAATACTGTGTCTAATTTTCATACAATATTATCTTCTTATTTGTTGAACTGTTGAATAAACTCTAATTTAAATTGGCAATCGGGAAAAACAGCACTCTCACTCGTGTGATAATACTAAACTACATCATATGATATAAATAAGACAAAAACCCATACGGGTCATTTTTTGCCCTCATATATTAAATTTTAGGGCCATATAAGTGCATCCTAATAGTTACATGCACTCAGTCATACATCATGTTAGTCAGCAATTGCAGTGTATGAAATGTAAGATGATGTACAGTTCTGTGCTGAGACGGGGTGCGTTAAATGCATTAATCTTTTTAGCACATTTTTTTCTATAATTAGTCGAACCAAATTAAGATGTTCAGCCCTAATAAATACCATGATAATGATTATAGTATTAAGGTACCATGGTATTTACATACCATACTTGATTCGGAATGGTCAATAGCAGCATTCTGCAGTCACATATGTTTATAGTCTTCTTAAATTTAACAATGTAAATACAATTCTGTCCCTCACATTAGGTATGAATGTACGGTATGTATGTGTGTGTACGTATGTATGTATTTTCCTGTGTAGCACAAAAAATGAATTTTTTAAGAATACTTTGACTTTTTTTTTTAATATGATGCAAGTGAAAGAGAATGAACATATTCTGATTTTTGTAAACTGGACTCAGATTTGGCTCAAATAACTATTTGTTATCAAAATTAAACATCACTCATCTTCATTAAAAAAAAAGCATATTTTTTTTGTGTTGATGAGAAATAGAGAAATGCATTGAATAGACATTACAAAAATTCATTTTAGAAATAAATATTTTGATTTAACTTTGCATAAACAATGATAATAAATGGGTATTAAAAAGTATTTTAAAGAAATACATATTGAAATGTATTTCAGTTGGTGGCGGCAAGTCCCTATCATTCAGTCATTAATTCTACTGATTCATTCAGAAATTAAGTGACTTATATTTTTTGTTTTGTGAAATTGAGCAAAGCAAACAGTACTGACAATACTGTGTCTAATTTTCATACAATATTATCTTCTTATTTGTTGAACTGTTGAATAAACTCTAATTTAAATTGGCAATCGGGAAAAACAGCACTCTCACTCGTGTGATAATACTAAACTACATCATATGATATAAATAAGACAAAAACCCATACGGGTCATTTTTTGCCCTCATATATTAAATTTTAGGGCCATATAAGTGCATCCTAATAGTTACATGCACTCAGTCATACATCATGTTAGTCAGCAATTGCAGTGTATGAAATGTAAGATGATGTACAGTTCTGTGCTGAGACGGGGTGCGTTAAATGCATTAATCTTTTTAGCACATTTTTTTCTATAATTAGTCGAACCAAATTAAGATGTTCAGCCCTAATAAATACCATGATAATGATTATAGTATTAAGGTACCATGGTATTTACATACCATACTTGATTCGGAATGGTCAATAGCAGCATTCTGCAGTCACATATGTTTATAGTCTTCTTAAATTTAACAATGTAAATACAATTCTGTCCCTCACATTAAGATATGGAATGGCTTCAGATGATATAGGCTATACATCTTAAGTTCATCTTTTCTTCATGCTGAGGCCTGCCGGGGTTTGCTTTGTGATAATGACATTCTTGACTGTACATTTATCCCTAATGTATCATCTGAACTTTCTGAACTCTGTTTAGTGGAGAGTGTTAGATTGAATACCATTTCTCTCATTTCTGTAATAAAGCTTAATGCAACATTTGCTGGCAATAACTGTTATGCCTTACATTAGCTTTGCTTTGCAAAGTCATTTCATTCTTTTGTCACAATGTCATGTTTTTCATTATCATTAACTCATTCTAAGCTGAATTTGCTTAAGATCACTTACTATGTTCTCCTTTAAAAGTCAGCTATATGCTTTGTTTTGATTAAACCTCTCTTAATGTAATCCAGTGTTATTCGGTGCATCAGCTTTGGGAATAACTGTGATAAATGTTCAGGCAAATGGGGTCTTAAGCTTTATCAGCTGTATAGGCTGAGTTTGGGCAAGGAACTCGAGTTAGTCCTTTGTTGTACTATGGTAATTACTTAGCGTGGGTGTCCTTGACAATACATTACCCTGGGAGAACGCTCCCAGCAGAGCCCTGCAGCAGAAAGTGAAAACCAGTCATTGTTTTATGTCCAAAACGCGATGAACGGCATTTAAAAAAAAATGGAGTTTCCGCCAAAATCAGTATTGTATCTGGTCGGTATTGAAGTCAATTTTTAATTTTACGCAAAATGCGATATCCGCCTAGTTATTCTGTCATGTGTTCTCTCTTTTTTTCCAAACCACAACAAATTTATGTTCGGGCCAATACGGTAAATCTCCATCACGTGCTTTCAGATGGAGCGGCATTTAATACACAGAGCCGTAGATCACTGCAATATCACATTCCTAATCGCAGATGAGTCACATTCGATTATGAACGCGATATTGCGTAGCTTGTCAGTGTAAGTGTTTTTATTTATGCCATTAATGTTTTTGTTAATACAGCGTATAGCACTAGTCAACTAAATGAATTATGAATTATGGCAAATATTAATGCACTTTTGGAAGTTGAATGTAAGGGAAATGTAATTTAGGAATTTCTGTGGTTTAATGTGATGTTGTTCATGCATGTTCATGATGAAATTTTATTTTATTGTTGTAATTAATTTATAGAATTAACAAGATGACCCGTTGAATTCATTTTGGGAGCGATGACTGATTGAATGTATGT
>NW_015650091.1:423265-458507 GCF_001515625.1 Sinocyclocheilus rhinocerous | reverse complement strand
AAGTTCAGAGGCTGTCATATGTGGATCAACTTACTATGTTGTGTATTTTCAATAGTTTCAATATGAAAAATTGCTTTTATATTGATTCAATGGATTTATTGCATTTTGAAGAAAAAAAAAGTGTCATGGATTTATTGCATTTTGGGGAAAAAATAATACAATTTTATAATAAATCTTTGAAAATCAAAATCTGGATTTGAATTGTTAATGTTATTATAACCTAAAGATGCTATGTGAAAGTTTGAAACAGAAAATAGTGGTTTTCATCTTGCCACATTCTTGGTAAAGAAAACACATTTTTACTCAAATTAATCAAAATGGATTTATAGTTATACACACTATATATATATATATATATATATATATATATATGTGTGTGTGTGTGTGTGTGTGTGTGCGTTTGTGTGTGTGTGTATTATTAATTAAGTAATTGATTGATTCATTAATTTTACTTTTTTATATTTTTTCACATTGTCACCAAACTCGGTCTTGTAGGGCTAGTGTCCTGCAGAGTTTAGCTCTAACCCTAATCAAAACACACCTAAACCAGCTAATCAAGGACTTTCTAGGTATACTTGAAACGTCCAGGCAGGTGTGTTGAGGCAAGTTAGAATTAAACTCTGCAGGACATCAACTCTCCAGGACTGAGTTTGGTACCTGGCAATAAAGCTCATTCTGATTCTGATTCTGATTCTGATTATACGAGCCTGTCTAAATGCTGAGGGAAAAACACCAGTGTGAAGGGATGTGTTAATGATGTGAGTGAGTGCAGATGCAACTGCAGGAGAAATGGCTTGGAGAAGATGAGATGGAATAGGATCAAGCGGACAAGTAGTAGGATATATATATAGCCTATACCATTAAAATGTTTAGATTTGACACTTGAGTTTTCATGGTGATGATAATTCCTGTTTGATTTTTAATGGGAAGGTTGAAGGGGACACTTGGTTTCTGCTTACACATGCACGTCCTTGCGGTTGACTGCATTTTTTAATTGTTGTTCTGTGTGCGTATACTGTAGATGGATGTCTTTTATTGTTGTGAGCAACCCCTTACCTGTTTATAATTCTGAAAGCAGCAAACAATCCCAGCAGTTTTTCTGACCCATTGGTTTAGAAATAAACAGACTCTGACTCGATCGTGCTTGTGTTCATCACTCATTTTTATTAATTGTGCCAAATGACCTACGTTGCTAGACTAGCTTTATATTTAAGCAGCTTGGTCCAAATGTGATTAAAAACAAGCCTTTTGGGTAACTTTTTGCATCCATCTTCATCTATGACTCCTCTTGTCCACAGGTGACCACCCTGGTCAACACCAGTAACAAAGGCCCATCCAGTAAGAAAAAGGGACGCTCCAAGAAAGCTCATGTGCTGGCTGTGTCTGTGGAGCAGGCGACCCAGAACTTTCTAGAAAAGGGTGAGCAGATTGCTAAGGACAGCCAGGACCTGAAGGAGGAGCTGATCGCAGCTGTAGAGGATGTTCGCAAGCAAGGTGAGCAGCCTGTTATCACTCTGAGGTACTGTCCCAAACAAAATCTGCTGCTTATTTGTTTCAACGTCCCACCAAGCAACCAAACATGTACTTATATTACACCTCCAAGGATGGTGTGGCATAGTGGCTAAAGCTCTGTCCGTTAGTTATGTTTGGCTTCTTGAGAGAGGTCATGTGGGAACTAGTGAGACATCTTTCAAATTATCTGACCCTAAGAGACATTAACATGCCAGTATGCTGTGGGCTTTAGCATTTCGCCCATGTGCTGCAGTTTGTAGACAACTAAGCTAAAGTTTTCTTTTCCTTCTTCACCTATAAGTCCTGCCTATTATTTACAGCCCTTATCTGGCAGCACATTACACACACTCTCTCTTACCAAGTTTTCTCTCCTTTCCTTTCTTTAATGACTGGACTGAAGTTAGTGTTTGGTCAGCCAAATTACCTCTATGAAAATGGCAAACAGTTATTGATGGTGTTTCTCAGAGCATTCATCATCCCATAAACACAGCCAAAGAGCAATTATGAGCTTGTGGAGAAGAGAAAAAAGCCACTTTTAAACCCCAAAAGCTGAAATGTATTAGCTGTCATTGTATCGTATTAATAATAATCTATTTTCTCTTTTTTTGTGGTTTGTTTTAAGGACTCTTTGATGAGGTAATGAATGTGAAATCTTCATTTAATTTGTTTAGTTTGGTGGTGGATTCAATTACTTGCTAATATGATATTAATGGGAGTCTGGGGTGATTCTCTTTCTGTTTCTGGGAATTTAAATATGAACTAATTCAGAGGAAAACAAAGAAGAATATCAGTGTATGAGAACCCTACAACATTTTTTTTTTTTTACAGTTCTCACAGAATATTGGGAAACTTTAAAATAAGGATTTCCAGGCATGTAAAAGTCATGAAATATAATAACATAATTATAATGTTAAGTTACTGTCATGTAATACAGTATTACTTCCCCCCCCTGTATTTTTGTTTAAAATGTAAAAAATCATTACTTATGGTAGTATATATTTTTCCACAGGTATGCAGTCATATCCCTGTTCACCATAGAGGAGAAACAATAATGTACAGTATGTGGAAAATAATGTGTTTTTTGAACCTTAAACCGCATAAACACATTTCATTACACCAAATACACAAAATAATGTTATTTTTAGCAACATCATATGACCACTTTTTAAAGCCATTTGTGGTGAAAATGCACAAGCGTTCTCATATCTGCAGTGAAGGGACTGCAACACTGACAAATGGAGACTGAGCCAAGCCCCGGCTGCAGGGGCAGAATGAAGTGTGTTAAAATACTATGCGTGGACCATTAGCAAGCTGACCTTTAGCTGGGATGAAGTTAATGAACACAGGTTGGGCATAATGGTCCGAGTGATTTACCACTCCCAAGGCTGACCGTCTGTTGCTCTGTGTGAAACAGGGGTTAAAGGACAAAGACAATAATTAAAATAGAAATCAGTCTTTTTGATGTAATTGTCACTTGTGTCCCACAGTTATTGATTTATTCATTTAATGACAATGAAAAATAACTTAGTGAAACTTTCAAACAAAAGACAATTAGGCTACTAGAAGTCAATTATAAGACCAAACAAGCAGACACAACAGATCTATGAAACACAGTAATTTTTTTTTAATTCGCTTTAGCAACTCAGCTAATTTGACAGTATTTAAAATAAGTTGGCAGTGTCTCACTCTCCCATGTTAGGTCTTCAAAACAAAACTAAATATTAAGACTTTGCAGAGAAAAGTATGTGCATTTTGTCCTGTCCAACTGCCGGTTTGTTTACTTTATTTAAGAATGAACTTAACTATTAAGTATTTATCTTTGTGCTACAGAAGGTCTAGTATGGAGCCAAAACACAATGCAGAAGATGCACTGCAGAATGAAAACAAGACTGCAGTGGTTTTCCAACAAAGTTGCAGTAATGAGAGCTGAGGGTCATCTCAGGGATCAATGGGATGTTCAGCTAATACTAGCCTGTTTAAGTTGCTCTGTACCAAGGTCCATAATACCTGAAGAAATCCTTTAGCATTCCCATTCAACTCAATAATTTCCATTCATCTCAACATTTTATCAGTCTGTGTTTTTGTCTTGTTATGTTTTGGCATGATCATTTTCTCAGCAGTCTTAATTTGCAACCAAGCTTAAGTAGTGTCAATCCCAGTGGATGTAGCATAATGAAGTTTATGGTTTCTCATCATTTAACAAAGCCAATTGTTGTTCATATAAAGTAGTAGTAAAGTAAAGTAAAGTAAAGTAGTAAAAAACATTAATCATGTTTTTATGACCTCTTTCACATCCTCTTGCAGGTCAGAAAAAAATTTGCATTAATGTCCCTGCTTGACTCTTGCTATACCGAATCTCTCTTTAGAGAGGAAAAATATATGTGTGTGTGTGTCTAAAACCTTCAAATTCTCTCTTATCAGGCAGCATCTGGAAGTAGGCAGGCTGTCAACATTGTGTCTACTAAGATAATGTCTACTCCATCTGGTTTATTTAAGTCAGGAGAGATGAATTCACTGCCCTTGATACCACACAGTTCTGTTTGTGTGGTTCAGTAGTTGGTAGAAAGAATAACAAATTATTTCTGACAAGGTGAGGTGAATGATTTTAGTTTACTGTATAAATGTTTTTTTAACTTATGATTCAGTTTCTCTGGAGAAATAAGCATTTCACTCATTAAATATTGACTTGGTTATCACTAACACTCACTTTCATTTATTCTAGGTAATCAAATGTGATATTACTGTCTGGTGCTTTGAAAGCAGGTTTAAAACAGGTTTTATTTTAAGCTTTTGATTTCTGCGCCATTAGCATGACCAAACATGATTGCAAAAATAAGGATTGTTTCAAACAGCTTGGATGAGAATCTGGTTAAATTGTACTGGGGTAAAAAAAAAAAAAAAAGAGAGAGAGAGAGCTAGGATGGAAATAAGATTATAACCTTCCGTGGTAATCCGTGAAGGTAGAGCTGCCAAAAGAATGCACAGAGCCAGAGGACAGTGCTGACATTTCCCCTGGAAAGTGGAGGGGCAGCAGCGAGGCACTGTTAAGAATAGCTGGCATTCTGTCTTTTTAGTTCACTGTGTGAGAGAAACAGCAGAACACGTACGTACACTAAAGTACAGCCATATTTGTTATGTGCATGCAAGTGTTCACCCACACAGAGCCAGTACTGGCTTAAAAGTAAATATTCTCGTTCTGTCTTTCCCTAGACTCTGGGACGTCAGTTGGCCACAATGTTTCATCTCTGTATATCATTCTCAGATTCAGTGACATTTGCTAATGTCTCAGCCGGGCTTTTTGAAAGCTTTCATTAATCAACTCTGTCCCGCCTGCAGCTCCTGTTCAGATGGAAGGTGGGAGTCCACTTACTGTAGGGTCATTAATAGATTCTGTCAATGAACCTTGAGACAAATTGCTCATTTCTACTTTAGCAAGCATGCCACAGTAACATTCTGGCAGTCTGAATCAGTTTTTAGGCTTTCTCCTCCTGAGTAATACACATACATACATAAAAATGCTACTTTTGACAAATAGAGTTCTAAATAAACGTTCAGGAGGTGCATGGTAATCTAATACTGTCAGTCACAATGGAAGGGTATTAAAAATCATCACTCCGGCGACAATCTTCAAATGGCTTTCTTTTTTCTAGTTTTATTATGTCTTTATTATGTCTGCATACTGATCTCTACTTTTGCAGTTAAAGTTCTGAAAAGTAAGAATAGGAAAATGCACTGCACTGTATTTCATTGACAATACAGTGTGACATAAAACTGGCACATTGTTTTCCAGACACCAACAACCCTCTGTACACTGTTTTTCTGAAGTGTGCTGTTTCACTAATGAACACCCTTGGCAATCTTGCCTGTACTCGCAGTTTATTTCACTGGTTAACAGATGCACAGCTATTAATAAACCATTGACATGTCCATGCAGCTCTATTTGGTTCCGAACTTAAAAATGCTAGACATGCTCAAGGGATTTGCTGTGTGGTAGAACTCTAAACATATGTTGTTTGCTTTTGCCTTGGTTGTTTTGTGTCTCTGTGCAGGTGAGACGATGCGCGCGGCCTCCTCAGATTTTGCGGATGACCCCTGCTCCTCTGTGAAACGCGGCACCATGGTCCGTGCCGCCCGTGCCCTCCTCTCTGCCGTCACTCGCCTCCTCATCCTGGCTGACATGGCTGACGTCATGAGGCTCCTGGCTCACCTTAAGATCGTATGTTCTCTACTTATTCATTTCTCACCTGCCACTTTTTCCCCCCACAGTTGCAGTTTATTTGTGAAATGAATCACAATTTATTTGTCATTAATAATAGTTTTCTTACATTTATTTTATTTAATTTTATTATTTAAATTTGTTTGTTTATCATGTCATACAGCCCTACTCTCAACTAACCACTTTAAGCATTATTACTCCTTAACATTTACACTTGTTTAAAGGTTGAACAAGTGGCATTAACCAAATTTGTGTTGCCAGTGAGAGCTGTCACATGGAAAATTCGTCTTTCATCTCGTCATCTTTCTTTTCCTTTTTCGTTTCAATTGAGTGTTCAAAGCTGCATCGCAGCAGCTGGTCTTCACATCTGGTCACCGTCCACCGGGTCAGAATGAGCCAGACCCGCCTCTCAATTGTTTCGATATCCAAGGAGACCCATTTCAAGGGCACAGGAAGTTATATGTATTATAGTACAAAGAAACTGTCTTTATCTCGAGTCCTGCTGTTTATTTGCATGGCACATATTGCTGAAGCGACAACCTCTTAGCATAACTTTGTGACAGACTATTAAAATGCATAAATAACATTCTCAAATATAATTTCTCTTGTCTCTGTTCATCAGTTAGGCACCATATTTTGCATTTATATTTATGGTGTAGATAAGGCTATTTTCAGAGGCACTGAATTTAAGCTTTTTGCTCTTGTACCTTAATTTTCACACCCATAATCCTTTGCTTCTAGTTGCACTATTCTGTTTTCTTTCGATTTTTGTTCCCCACTGGCACTAAGACAACAAATAGAATTCTTCCCACTCTAACACAACTTTTTTTTTTGTAGTTTAGGGTGTTTAAACCACTTTTTTTGTTTACCCAGCAGCCTCTCTGTTATATAATCACTAAACAAATTTGAGAACTAAGATCTGTGAAACTTGATGGTTGCAAAAACAGAACTTTTAGTGTGTAGGATGTGGCTGAGAAACTTTTAGATGTCCCTCAAGGGACAAAGCACCTCGTTGTTCTTCCGCTAGTCTCATTATGGTGAGTGAAAACTGTCAGAATTATATGTGCCACAGGAGAACCAATAATAAGCACTACAAAAGTTAACCGTCACTCGACCAAATCAGTTAAAGTGCTTTATGGAACATTTCTACTATCTTTCATTTTATGGATGATGTTGAAACAGTTGGTATGTGTGTGGATGCTGATTTACAGGTGGAAGAAGCTCTAGAAGCCGTCAAGAATGCCACTAATGAGCAGGACTTGGCCAATCGCTTTAAGGAGTTTGGGAAAGAGATGGTCAAACTCAACTATGTTGCTGCTCGCAGACAGCAGGTATTATTAAATATCACAACTGTTATCTATCTATCTATCTATCTATCTATATCCTTAGGTCTTGCCTCCACGCGGTCACGTGGTTAAAGGATCTCTCAGTAGTTCCAAACAAATGCTGTCCGAATGGGTTTAAGCGGGACAGATAGCAGCAGCAACTATAGTTGCATCAGTTTTCCATAAATATTAACGCATATTGTTGCATTAATCATGTTTTTCTTAGTTTCATTTTGGAGGGAAGAGGGATTTCTCACATAACTTAGAATAATACAGTATTCATGCATTAATTCATGCATTTTTCTCGTTCTACTATGGTCATAATTATTTATCCTATTGTTATCTTACATAGTTCACTTATGCATGATGCAAAGATGCACAATAAATGGCAACATACAATACAATACAAGGCAACCAATTGCACTTAACAAAATATTTTATTATATATCCAGGGAGAGGGTAGATAATTTTTAACTGAATGTGCTGTCAGGGTTCAGGGTTGAATAATTGGTTTAGCTTAAGCAACTTTTATAATTTTATTAACACAAATCACTACAATTAATTTGAGGTAAATTTAAGCCAACTGACATCTGGCTGTGGTAACGAGTGAAGTGTTGCTTATGTTATCTAACTACTATTAGAATTTAACTAGCTATTATCTAACAATAAAACAGTCAATGGTCAAATGCACTCACAATTCCAATAAAAAAAAAATATATAAATCCCTGCGTGCTGACTATTCGCAAAAAACACAGACAGTTATGTTTTAAATGAATATAAACATTAGGGAGAAAATCGGATGTCTATCAGTCTATTAGATCTGTGCATTAGGTCTTAAAGTGTCAGGTTTAAACAGATATTTGTGTATGTGTGTGCCAGGAGCTGAAGGACCCTCAGTGCAGGGACGAGATGGCGGCAGCTCGAGGGGCTCTTAAGAAGAACGCCACTATGCTCTATACTGCCTCCCAGGCCTTCCTGCGCCACCCCGACGTGGCTGCTACACGTGCCAACCGCGACTATGTCTTCAAACAGGTCCAAGAGGCCATTGGGGGCATCTCCAGCTCTGCCCAGGCCACTTCACCCACCGACGAGAAGCACGGCCACGCTGGCATCGGCGAGCTGGCCGCCGCTCTCAATGAGTTTGATGTGAGTACACTCTGTATTGTTTATTACAGCATATTTAGTATGCAGTCACACCGTCTGTAAAGTGATGCAATTTTTTCATTGTTTTTCAATGTTTTAAACTTTCTCCTTTTTAACTTTTAAGTATGCCATTTAGAAATCGTTGTAAAATCTAACAAATCTAGAAAACTTAATAAATCTAGATGCAGGACATCCCCCCCCCCCCTCTTAAAAATAGTCTTTCTAAAGACAATATAACAAAAACATCAATGGAAAACCATCACAGAAGTATTAACTTCCTGTCAGAGACTGTATTTGGAATAGTAGGCTGCCATCTAGTGGTTATAAAGGTGATCATAAGTATTACTATTTACAAATGCTTATATATATATATATATATATAATGTTTTGTTTATTTTTAAGTTGTAGTATTTTTAGTAGTTCAGTGTATTTTATTTAGTTGCCAGTGCAACATTTCTAATTTGTTTTCAAGTTTTTCATCTAATCTTAAAGTAAGTTATTTTAATTTATTTCAACTTCATTTCAATTAACGGAAATTTTAGTTAACTAAAAAAGCACTGGTTTGGGTCAGGTTTCTACATGGTGAGTTAAAGCCAGAGGGCTTACTAAAATATTGTCATGAGTAAGAAACACTTTTTTATTTTTATTTTATCTTATTTTTATGTAGAAAATTTAACAGACAACAATAAATGTAGGTAAAACACCAAACCTGAAGCCATATTCATGATATTATTATAACTTGTCAACACCTGCTAACTATAGATAACTATAACTATAAGATTACTTAAGCCTAAGATAAGTTGCGTAATTTGTCGACCGGTGTTCTAAAATACTTTCTTCTATTCTAGTATATAATGATGTAGTATAGTTAGGGCAGGACTTACGGGGCCGGGGGCCAGAAGAACGCCACTATGCTCTATACTGCTTCCCAGGCCTTCCTGCGCCACCCCGACGTGGCTGCTACACGTGCCAACCGCGACTATGTCTTCAAGCAGGTCCAAGAGGCCATTGGGGGCATCTCCAGCTCTGCTCAGGCCACTTCACCCACCGACGAGAAGCACGGCCACGCTGGCATCGGCGAGCTGGCCGCCGCTCTCAATGAGTTTGATGTGAGTACACTCTGTATTGTTTATTACAGCATATTTAGTATGCAGTCACACCGTCTGTAAAGTGATGCAATTTTTTCATTGTTTTTCAATGTTTTAAACTTTCTCCTTTTTAACTTTTAAGTATGCCATTTAGAAATCGTTGTAAAATCTAACAAATCTAGAAAACTTAATAAATCTAGATGCAGGACATCCCCCCCCCCCCTCTTAAAAATAGTCTTTCTAAAGACAATATAACAAAAACATCAATGGAAAACCATCACAGAAGTATTAACTTCCTGTCAGAGACTGTATTTGGAATAGTAGGCTGCCATCTAGTGGTTATAAAGGTGATCATAAGTATTACTATTTACAAATGCTACAACAATTTTTGAAAGTATGTAGTAAGTAATGCTGTTTGTTTTTAGACACCTTATAATGTTTGGAATATTATTTGTCTGCCCTCTGTTTATCTTCACCAATAATTTTTTCAAAATTATATCTGTTTAAATAGTGATTGACAACAGGTGCTGCACATTTCAGGTGCATATTTGACACTAAATAGTCAAATGTATGTGTATAAATAGTATCAAATCTATTTGTACACTGAAATGAGATGAAGACTCACAGAATGCTGGTTTAGAATAAGTTGTTTTGCTGTTTATGTTGCCTGGAGGCAATGCTGTGCAACAATGGAAGGACATTCATCAAAAGCAACTGTAATAAAAAAAAATTACAAATGGTATCCATTCCATTTCACTTTTGCACAATGGTGCTTCCTAGACAACAAAAACTAAAGAAATTCCTCATGTGATATATTAAAGATGTTTATTCAGTATGAAACATGAATCAGATTTTGTAGTTCTCCAGAGTGCACATCAGCTGGTGTACCACTAGGACATAGTGTGAGAAATTGCCAAGAAATTGCCTTTTATTGGTTCATTCTAAAGCATCCCTTAATTTTTGAAAATTTTATTGCCATTTTATTTGTACATTGTGCTTGCAAAGTGAAGAAAATGGGTTTATTGCAAAATTATTAGCAAAATGTGCACTAATGTGAATTACTAGAACAGGTAGTTGAGATTGAGTTGAGATCAAAAACTATTGAGGTTATGTTTGGGCCCCATACCTATACTACAAATGCCCTCAACTAGAACATTATTATGGAGTAACACAAAATACACAAAAATTTAAATATGCTTTCAGGTTCATATACTGTATACAATTAATAGGCAACATGTCTAGCCTAGTCAAAGTGTAGATGTAATATTAAATAGTCACTATAATACAATAAATAGGATGTGATATCTCAGCTGAGAGATCAAAACCCTGAAATAACACGGAGCAGAAAAAACCAAAGAGATGTATTATTATGAAAATGTATTGTCATATCTTTGTCCTTTTATGTCAGATTCTTAAATGTAATAAATTCAATCTGAATAAAAAAAACATGTTGGCTATTAACAATCAAATGAAATCACTATAAACAAAATCCATAGATGGATTTTGCATATGTTATGTTAAGTTTAAATACAACATTTTAATGTAGAAATATTAAATGATTGTAAAAATGAAATAATGAGCTACTTTTTAAAATATGAAACTACAACCGCCAGTTGGTGGCAGCAAGTGACTGTCTTAATAAGTGAGTTGAATCCTTAAATCAACCAATTTGTTTAAAATGCTAATTCATTTAACTTAGCAAATGACTGTACTAA
Source organism: Sinocyclocheilus rhinocerous (assembly GCF_001515625.1). Classification (NCBI taxonomy): domain Eukaryota; kingdom Metazoa; phylum Chordata; class Actinopteri; order Cypriniformes; family Cyprinidae; genus Sinocyclocheilus; species Sinocyclocheilus rhinocerous. Next base: position 447,508 of record NW_015650091.1, on the reverse strand, counting down.
TAGGCTGTTTGAACCATTTACTGGTCCGTGTAATGCTAAGAAACGTAAGTTACATAATCACATAATGCCAGAATATTAAGTATATTGTAGTTTGCTTAGCCAGTATTATAAATTAAACTCAGAATTTCATTTTAGAAACAGTTTTGGTGGAAAACATTCAGGTACAGAAATTATCTGCTCAAATCTGCTCTTGACTAAATAACTTGTTCATATTTAATATGGATTAATATATACACCGTTTGAGAGAGGCGGGGCATAGAGGACCTACAATAATGTACAGTATTTGAAAAATAATGTGTTTTTTGAACATTAAAGCATGTCAACATATTCTGTTACACCAAATACACAAAATAATGATCTTTAAAAAAGCATCATATGACCCCTTTAACTCATCTAACCTACATTGTATATTAAATACATGTTTGCAGGAATTTTCCAAACGTGCGAAACCTGTGGGAATGAGTAAAACCAAAATGCGCAATCCTGCACCGAGATTCAGGACATGATTAAACATATATTCTATTATATAGAGATTTGTAAAATACATTTCCACAACTTTTCCAAAGCTTTCTGGGTTTTTCATGACCGTACGAACCCTGTAAATGGCTATTTTTTATTTTTGAAAATCGTTTTGATGAAATTTTTGCTCCACTTTTTTTGGTGGTAGTGAGATGGGACAAAGTCCCTGTAAGATATTAGGGTATTCTATAGTCTTTGGATGGGAGAGAGCGCTCAACTCTTCAGATTAATTTAGTGGAACATTAATATAACATAGAATCATCCTCTGTCAAGAATTGTGGCGTGAACGTGAGAATTTATCATTATCTTTCTAAATGTGTGCTCTTTTGGGCTAAAGGCTTAATGGAACCGTTTAAAGTAGCCATGTGATCACAAATTAATCAGCGATTCGGCGCAGACGTGATTTAATAAGTGTGTCCTTTTTCTATGTGAAACAAATCATAAATTCCAGTTTATGCTGTTTGATTATGGCTTCGAAGTTCGTAGTTGGAAGCTGTTAGCCCCGGCTGGCCCGTGTGCGCAGCAGAAATGCGGCTAATAATTTCTGACTGGCACATAACTGAACAAATGTAAACGGGTTAAGGCAGGGCCCTCTACAAGGCGGGGCCCCTGGGCTGCAGCCCATTCAAGCCCAATGGTAAGTCCGGCCATGAGTATAGTATATACAGCTATACTGTGGTTCTGTCTAACACTGCTCTGCTTATGTTGATTATAAATAGATGTATATTTTATTCACTACAGATAGGTTTAACTAAATTACAGTGTGATTAACACAGATTGTTTACCACATATTTGTGAATGTAGTGTATTTTTCTAAGGTATCATGCTGTTAGCTTAACACTATACAACATTACCATAAGTAAACCGCTTAATGGCTGGCAATATGTGACTTCTGGACTACCTGTTTGACAAAGGAAGACAGGGGGCAATGGAAGATGGTGGAGTGTTTGGGAAGCCGGTTTCATTGTTTGTGTGATTTTGTTTGTACGGAGTCACAAATGTCTCAAAATGTACACTTTTAACGACAACAATTTTTTCCTGTTTTCTTACATTTTCATAACCTCCTCTCCATCTCACCATTTCTTTCCTTCACTCAGTGCACTTTGCTTTTTTGAGGTCACTGTTTCTTGATAGTCAGTGTAAATGGAGGTTTTCTCACACCTGCTGGACAGCATTAGACTGTGCTTGTCAGTGATGTATTTTATTTCTGGAAGAGGAATCACAGCTGGAGGTGCGAGACGAGTGTGAATTGTAGAAACGTCCCGCTAATGAATCTCTGTCTCCCAGACCTCCTGCATTTCTCATGAAGCTCAGACACCCAATATTCACACTCTTATTTATCAGAGTAAATATGCATGTGGATAGATATATCCTGACAGAAAATCTGTTTGAAAATTCTGTGTGAAAATTTGTGTCCTCTACTAGGGAATGTTCTGCTTTGATATTCAGTCTGACCTGTTTTGAAGTAAGGTATGTGTGTGTGTGTGTGTGTCTGTGTGAAAGGTCAGGTTTTGCCTGGGTTATGGCACTGCACTCTATGACACGCTGTGGAATGCAAAAACCTGTAAATAACTACTACTGTATACCTGATATTTCATATTTGCATGATGGTGACAGGTTGAAAGTTGTTGGTATTTTATTTGTAGTTTTTACAAAACATTTACTGTTAATAGCCTATTACTGGTCATATACTTTCAGTTATTTTCATTATGACCTCTAAATGGAATGTCTCCATTTTGGCTAAGAAATACTTAGCAGTTTTCTTGTTTTATATTATTACTGAAAATATGGTTTTGCTTTTATATTTTTCATACCATATCACCCAGGCCTATTATAAATATTATTACAATTAACCACTTACTGTGCGCCCCTATTTTTGAGCATTTTCTGAAAAACGACATACCCAAATAAAAATGTCTGTAGCTCTTGAACCCTATGGTCTATATTTATAAATCTGGTATTGTTTGAAACTAGACACTTGAACCTTTGTTACTCTGGAGTCATAATAACTCAAAATTAGTATAGCAACAGAGTAAAACAAGGTAAATTGTACATGAAAGTGACTCACGATATCTTTGAATGAAATTCACTAAGGGAAAAAAGGATGAGGCTTTAATGCTAATGGCCTGAAAACACCATAAAGATAAAGCTGAATGTCTGACCATATTTTGATTCAAATATGAAGATGATACTCAATGGCCGGTCCTTCAGCATTTATGTTAACCCTTTCCTCTCTGGTGTATTGATTTAAAAAACAAGCTCAGAACATGGATCTTGAGTGTTTTAGCTTCCAAATGATATATAGTTTATGATAGTTGATTGAATATTGTTTTAAAACAAAGGTAATAAATAGCACAGACACGCCTAAACACGCCCTTCGGGCCCGTGCGGGTTAACAGGTTAAAAGTCACCTTCCTGTGTCATTACAAAGTCATAACAAGAGTCCTGTATTGCTAAATTCTGTATTACTTTGTACAGTAAAAGTAGGGATGCACAATATTACATTTTAGCCGATATCCGATACGCCAATATTTTTTTCAAACCATTTTAGCCGATAGCTGATGCCGATACCAATATATATTTCCCCTTTGTTTTGAAACAACACCAAATCTCTCCTGTACGGAAATAATAAACAATTATTATTATTTTTTTATTTTGATTAGTTTTGAGCAAAAACTTATGTTAAAACTAATTAACATTATTAAAGTTCTTTTTTAAATGAGAGTATATTGAAAGCTTTGAAAATGGCTATAATACAATTAATCAATCAATTTATTTTTAATTTGATCAATTTTTATTTCAGATGAAGTTGAAACCTTAACATTTTATTTGTGGATTTAACATTAAAAGATGGTCTAAAGCAAAAGGGCTGTAAAAATTAAAAAAATATTTTAGAGCTCCTTGTATGTAAGTTTTCATAATCCATTTGAAAAAACAACAACAACATAATAATGAATAAATCAGTATGTATTAAATTATTTAAAGCTGCATTCCATAACTTTTTTTTTTTTTTGGTTAAAAATTATCCCAAAAATGACTTGTTCAGATGATATTTTCCGGTGAAACTTCTTACTTTAAACATACTTCCAAGACGTTGTATCTGTAATTCCAAAGTACAGTTAATATCCACACTGGTGCGTTGACTGACAGCCCACATAATCACCTCAAAACATTAGATTCATCCGTGCTGAGGAGCCGTGCCAATGCACAACCCACATAAAGAAGATAATTCTGCAAATAACTGCAATTGCATGTTTCAAACAGAGATGACGACAAATAGGCAAAACTTACGGACTGCAGCTTTAATTTACAAGTGTCATGTTTGTGATTTTTATTCATGTAAGCTATAGCTTCTGATTTTTAAATCAAATCAGACTTGTGATTTGATGACATAAATTACTGCTTTATTTATTCAGAAACACAAGTGTTTTAATGGTATTTGTACAAGTAGGCCTACAGTGCCCCCTAAATAAATAAAAGGACAGACATTAGGACCTGGGAGTGGCCCTATCACACAACAGACACATCATTCTGTATGTGCATTCTCAAATTAAATGTGGCTATCCAAAACAGTGAATCTAATCACCATTCAGGCAAAAGTTTGCTTCAAGAATGATCACACTGCTGATGTGATCTTATCGCTAGCACACCCTGAGCACATTATTTGTCTTATCTGCAAGGCATATTGACAATTTTTTTTTCAAATTGGCCAAAGCTGGTTTACATATTAAGCCTTTATCGGCCGATTCTGATAACGTTCCGATAATAATGTGCTTCCCTAAGTCAAAGTTAGTAAACAATTTTGTCACTCTAGTTCCAAGTTTTAAATCTTATATCTATAATTTCAAAATGTGTTTTTAAACATCTATCCCATTGCAATGCCTTATCCCATAATCTTGCTTTGTAAGTGTGTTGCTGTTAACATGATTTCCGCTTGTTTTTACAAACTGGAGGATGATTCCAAATTTCTTTCTGTGGTAATCGACAGCTCCTCACAGTTGTTGTCGATAGAGCTTAACTGGTATTGAACCCAGGACATTGTTATAAAATCTTACAGAAAATACAAAACGGTAGAGTTAATTGAAGATGAAGAACGTGTAATCCTTGTTTGTTGATCCAAATCTCAAAATGCTGTGATCTTATTGGGTTTCTAAACAGGGTGTTACAAAATATGACTTGGAACTCACCAGAGAGTAAGTTGGCAATTTTTGCAGTTCATGCAGCATTTATAGCTTCTGTGGAACTGACTTGTGGCGCTATTGGGATGTTTATCAAATCTGTCGTGTGGAAGTTTACAGGTCTGAGGGATAAAGAGAGACATTAGCTCTGTGCCAAAACCTAGTGATTTAAGGCATTGTAAATGTATTCTGCAGTGAAGGCAATCCCTGAATGCATTTAAACAAGCTCAGAGTCAATTGTAATTGTGATTATAAATAATGGTTTGTTCTTCTTCTTTTTATATACATTACTGTTTAAAAGTTTGGGGTTGGTAAGATTTATTAAATTATTTTTAAAGAAGTCTCTTATGCTCACCAAGGCTGCATTTATTTAACCAAAAAACAAACAAATACAATTTAAAATAATTGTTTTCTATTATATTTTAACGTAATTTATTTTTGCTATGTTAAAGCTGAATCTTCAGCAGCCATTACTCCAGTCTGCAGTGATCCTTCAGAAACCATTTTAATATGCTATTTCAATGTCTCATTATTAACAATGTTGACAGCGTTTTTGCTGCTTATTTCTGTTGAAACCATGAGAGTTTTTTTTTTGTCAAGATTCTTCTATGACAAAGTTTAAATTAATAGCATTTATTTATTTATTTAGGTAGGTAGGTATTTCTTGTGGTCACTTTTGATCAATTTAGTGTGTCCTTACCAGTGTTGGGGAGTAGCTAGCTACAAGTAGCGACACTACTAGCATAACTACATTTTTCAGTAGCTTTAGAGTAGCGACGCTACTTTTAAAACAGTGTAGCTTTTCCTGTAGCTAACTACTTTTTCCAGCAAGTAGCGATGTAGCGCGACCAAACGCTACATTCCATTTTGCGTTCTGACGAGTCACAAGCCTGTAATGCACTGAAGCAGTGCAGGCAACGTCGAAATGGCTTGGAAAAGTGTCCCAATCAACCTGAATTCACCCTATTTTTTGAAATCATGATTACATTACAGTATGTTTTAAACCCCAAATATTTTACTTTTAACTTTATTATATTTTACTTATAACTTCCTCATAATTCTTCATTAATAATTATTTAGTTGTAATGTTAATTGTAAAATAATAATAATAATAATAATAATAATAATAAAAATTGAAAGTAGTTTCAATGTAGCTAGCTACTTTTTGATAGTAACTGCTAGCTACTTTTTGATAGTAACTTGTAGTGTAGCTAGCTACTTTTTCAGAAGGGTAGTTTGAATGTAGCTTAACTACTTTAATTTACCAGTAGCTTGTAGCTGGTCAAGCTACAGTTTCAGAGTAGCTTCCCCAACACTGGTCCTTACTGAGTAAAAGCATTAATTTCTTTCTAAGTAAATAAATAAAAGTATATTATATTATTAATTCTAAGAACTATCAATGAATATAGTTCTTATTCGAGTATCACGCAGTTAGCTTTGCAACATGATAATGTCAGGCATTTATGAAGGCAGCTGTCTCCCTAGAGTAGGTTTTGGAACGGGGTAATGCCCTGCAAAGTTACTCTTATAAATACAATCAAACACATAGCAGCCTGCGAAGTGAACATTAGGGCTTTACATCAGGACAAACATTGAGAATTAGATTATTGCAGCAGCTTTTGTAGTGTAACACACACACACACACACACACACTCATTCATGCCTGTTGTTTTCCTCAGAGAACTCCTTTTTCAATTTTGACCTGCAGGATGTCATCTCTGAGCAAACTGAACAGAGCATCAAAGAAACTGTCTATCCCCCATACAGCCATTTGTTTACCAGCGTACTTCAGTTTTAAAAACAAATGTCTAGTGTCTTGAGCTTGTAGGTTTCTCTCTATTAAAGTGCCTGTTTTGTTTTCTCATTAGTTCAGAAGAGAGAAGATGGACTGCTGTTTCGATTGCTATTGCTGCTGCTGATATTACTGTTTACTTTTAAGATGAGTACATATGCAGTAATTCTCGCTTCAAAGGCCTATGTTGTCATGTTGTCATACTGAGGTTTATTAAAATGTGTTTATTAGAGTGTTCGCTGGTTTTCACTAGTTGTGTCTGGCCAACAAACACCATTGGTCAAAATGTGCACATCACAGAGTAAACAGTAGGGGGCAGTGTTGCACCACACCAGAAATCCCTCTTCGGCTGAAAACAAGTGTGATTCATGTTGTTTCTTTCATGTCGTCTTTGGTTTGGTAGTCACAGACCTGACTTGATCAAGTCTTTCATTGCACTCGAAGCTCTGTATTGATGCTGTATCTCAGTGAGGGTTGAGTGTGTGGTGACCTTCTCAGTGACCATCTTATCTACTCAAACGAACCCACTGTGAAAATACCCATCATTAGCATTCCTGTGTTATACAGTATTCTGTAATATTCTTCCTCCCTTCCAGCCTTCCTTTGTTACTTTGTTCCTTGAACCATCATTTCCTCCCTCCTACTTTTGTTCCATTCTTTCCTTCATTCATTCTTTTGCTGACCCTCCCTTTTTATTCAGTGCTTTCTTCCTCCTTCTTTACTCCATTCCTCCTCATTTCATTCCCTCTATTATTTCCTTCCTTCTGACTTTTGCTTCTTCTTCCTTTCTTTGTTCCTTTTTTCTTCCCTTCTTCATTTATTCATTTTTTCTATCCTCCAGTTCTTCCTTCCATCCTTCATTGTTTTCTTTCTTTCCTCCTTCCTTTCTTGTTTGCTTGACTTTTTCTTTCTTTCTTTCTTTCTGTCTTTGTTTTTATCCTCTGCTTTTCCTTCCTTCCTTCCTTTGATTCTGTTAGTCCTTTCTTCATTTTACTATTCCTTTCCTCCTTTGTTTACTTTATTATTTTATTTACTTTCTGTCTTCCTTCTGACCCTCTCTTGTTTTCTTTCCTTTCTTCACTCCCTTCTTTCTTCTTTCAATTTGTGTTTTCTTTCTTTTCTTATTCCTTTCTTTATTCTATCCTTTATTCATTTTGCTTCCCTCCCTTCTTGTGTTTCTTTTGCTTCCTTGCTCTCTCCCTTTTTTTCTCATCTTTGCTGTTTTGAAAATTCCCCTCTCATACCTGCCCACAATCATTTCAGGTTGCTGATGGAAGTGTTCTGGGAAAAGACCCCCCTCTGGCTTACACACACACACACACACACGCACACACACACAGTGTCTGTAACAAAGAAGTTGTCATCTTTTATTATTTTTGCAATGTGTCTTTGCCCCTCTGGATTTTAGAATAGAGATTAGGTGTAGTTATTATGTGTACACGTGTGTGTGTGTATGTGCGTGTTGTCAGTTCATGACCTTTCCTTGTAGTTTTATATAAGTGGTTATTGTAGCTCAAGGCTTCCAGGAAATAATCTCTTTGTCAGAGTTGTCTCATTTCATGACCCATTCACATCTTCTACTGTGTCACTTCCTGTTTAAAATGATGGAAAATCCAAAATGGAGAGAACCCATGCTATTAGATTAATCTGTAGTACAAAAGTACCTGTCAAATTAGCGCTCACACCTGACAGACCACCAATGGGGCACGTCAGATGAGCTTCCTGTGCTCCTTAAATCATCTTATGTCAGCACAGTGACATGGAATAAATAATCTTCATATAAAGGCCAGTACACAACCTATACTACTCTCTCTCTCTCTCTCTCTCTCTTCCTTCTGACCCTCTCTTGTTTTCTTTCCTTTCTTCACTCCCTTCTTTCTTCTTTCAATTTGTGTTTTCTTTCTTTTCTTATTCCTTTCTTTATTCTATCCTTTATTCATTTTGCTTCCCTCCCTTCTTGTGTTTCTTTTGCTTCCTTGCTCTCTCCCTTTTTTTCTCATCTTTGTTTGTTTGAAAATTCCCCTCTCATACCTGCCCACAATCATTTCAGGTTGCTGATGGAAGTGTTTTGGGAAAATACCCCCCTCTGGCTTAAACGCACACACAAACGCACACACACACACACACACACACACACACACACACACACAAATGCAAAGTGTCTGTAGCAAAGAGGTTGTCATCTTTTATTATTTTTGCAATGTGTCTTTGCCCCTCTGTATTTTAGAATTGAGATTAGGTGTAGTTATTATGTGTACACACGTGTGCGTGTGTGGTGTGTTGTCAGTTCATGACCTTTCCTCGTACTTTCATATAAGCGGTTATTGTAGTTCAGGGCTGCCAGGAAATAATCTCTTTGTCAGAGTTGTCTTATTTCATGACCCATTCACATCTTCTACTATGTCACTTCCTGTGTCAAAATGATGGAAAATGCAAAATAGAGAGAACTCCCTGCTATTAGATTAATCTGTAGTACAAAAGTAACTGTCAAATTAGCGCTCACACCTGACAGACCACCATTGGGACACGTCAGATGAGCTTCCTGTGCTCCTTAACTCATCTGATATCAGCACAGTGACATGGAATAAATAGTCTTTATGCAATAAAAGACTAGGCCAGTACACAACATAGACCACACACACACACACACCTGTTACAGTATTGAATGGAAATTGTCTGGTGAGCATAAAATTCTGGTTGAGTTTATATATATATATATATATATGAGAAAGAAGTAAATATATTTGGTTTCTGGCTCATAAAAGTCATTAGAGGCATGCTGGAAGAATTGCCAAAAAAAAAAGGTAGAAAAAGAGAAATTGTACATGGTATAAATGTTACACTGGTCAATTGGATGTTATAGTTTTCAAACTTAAACATGCTCATGCTAATGTAAACCCCAGTGTCATGCACACATGCAGGGGATGCACACATATACATGCGCACATGGACTATATCAATCTATTCTCTTCATTCTTGGCTGTCTTTGCAGGCACACTCGTTATCTTGCCTAGCTTCTGCTTTTCCCATCCTGTATTTTCTTTTTTTCTCTCTCTTTTTGGATCTTGAGAGGGGATTTACAATGATTTAGGATTACTAGGGAACATTTTAATGGCTTATTTTGAACATAGCTTCATTGCATATTGTAGTCATCTGGAGTCAGAAATGGAGGGAGGACATGCATACAAACACCCACACAACAAAATCCCACTTTTTGATCTCTGAAAGTTTCAAATGTATGCCTGCTTTGGGCCTGAGTGTGTAGACTTTAGGATTAGAGTGGATTAAACAGACACAGCAGTGGGTTTACTAGTGCACGCCTGGTTCCTCGGACCTGGGTTTTTGGTCCTCTTATTCCTGCAGAGGAGCCAAACCCTTTCACAGAGGTTACCCAAAATCAATATCTGTCTCTCTTTCTGTGTGTTGAACATATTTAGTTATTTATAGGCCAAAGAGCAAAACCCCTTAATCTCAGCTCCAGTTTGGTTCACTGAATAACAGACATTAGAGTTGCACTGATGTTGAGTTTAGTAAATTTTGTTTTTTCATAGTTGACTAAGACAGGCTGTTCTTTAATTATTAAAACATCTCAGCTTCACATGGCATGCTCACAGACCACCCACAGTTTGTCTTATTTAAAGAATAAACCAAAGATGTTACATTTATGCTTTAAAAAAAAAAAAAAAAAAAGAGTTTGCCAACGAGGTGAGAAAAATTTACTTAATACAAGATATTTCCTCTGAAAACAATTCTTATGCTACTTTGCTTCCCACATATATTTTGTCTTGTTTTTGAGGATAATTGCTGGGCAGAAACAGCAAGTGTTCTCAAACCATCAAGCTGTATTCAGATTGGCTGACTGCTATGTAGTTTCCACAAACCATGGCCTTTATTAGTTCACCTGAAACCGATTTCGGGTTTAGCAGTCCTAACCGTCATGTTAAAACAAAATAAACTGTACTTCATTTAACTCTTAATTTTTCCATAAAAAAAGTATCTGAGCATTTTTGGTGCATAATGTCCTTCAAATGTGCAAAGCACGCCTGAAGTGGAAGTGATTTTGAGTGGAAAGACTCTGCTGGGGCTCACTATTGTTAATAAAAGGTTTGGATGCTGACCCCCACCAGCCGTCTTTTAAAGCTGTCTGGTCTCACGCTGTTCTTATGCAGTACAGCATAGAGGGTCTTTTAAAAGGTTTTCCTGTCTAAAACCAGCCCTTCAAGCATGATTAAAAATGATTGGTGCTGCTTTGCGAGAAGAATGCATTTAATGCTGGTCAGGATGCAGCAGAATATTGTGCACAGTGTAAACAGTAGTACCCCCGCACCCCCCAATTTTTTAAGAGAGGTTTGGTCTATATAAGTGTCTTCAAAACATGGCTGTTGACTTACATATTCAAAAGTAAAACATTCTGTCAGAATGTTTTTTTTTTTTTTTAAAGAAATTCATACATTTATTCAGCAAGGATGCATTGATCAAAAGTGACAGTAAAGCATTTTAGATTGCTACAAAAGAACAGCATATGAAATGTTTCGTGAGCATCAAATAAGTATATTAGAATGATTTCTGAAGGATCATGTGACACTGAAGACTGGTGTAATGGCTGCTAAATATTCAGCTTTGCCATCCCAGGAATAAATTGCATATCAAAATATATATAAAAAAGAATACAGGTATTTTAAATTGTAATACTATTTCACAATATTACTGTTTTTACTAAATTTTTTATCAAATGCAACATTGGTGAGCATAAGAGACTTCTCTCAAAAACATGTCAACTTTTGAATGGTAGCTCATATCAAAGACAACAGCTATCTCTGCTCTACATTATGAAGCAATTCACTTATACATGGGCCTGAGATGTATTTGGGGCGATTTTGAACTCTTAAATTGCGCTTGAAACTGGCTGAGGCTGAATTTTGGCTGTCCTCACAGTGTCTCTTGTGTAAAAATCACCACGTCTTGTTCTGTGAGTATGTAATTCTTTTCAAAGTGGACATTGTAACCTTGAGTGCGTGGCACACTCATTAGCATTCATTAGATACCACTATATTCTTAAGGGCCTCATGTGATGCTATGCTAGTCAGTGCACCTTTTGGGTTGGCTTTCACATCTTCCCCTTCACGCTGCTTTGTCTTGAAGTCAAGGTCATTTGTTCAAGGATTACAGGAAGCCAGTGTACCCACACCGTATGTTTCTGGAACAGCCATTGAGCTGAGACCAGTATGAGTGTGGAGCCTAGGCCAATGCTAAACCTTCCTGAACCGAGTGAGGAGAAGAGATTGGACAGGGATATTGAGCTGACTGCTTGGTTCTTGCCAAATGCAGATGCAGCTTCTTTTCCTGGCAGCGTGTCCAAGGTTTCTTTGTGAAAGTTTCCATGTCTCTTCACCAACCCAGGTAAAGAAACTTTGTTTGGGAATATATGCACAGCCCCCTGGGATGCTAGACAAAACCTGGAAAAGAGATTACGAGCACCACATCCCAATTGTATCTGCTTTTTGCAAAGCTTTTTTCTTAAATCACTACAGCAATGCAAAATATCATGCACCCTGTGGTCACAACAGAAATCTACAAACCTCCTTTTTACTCTAAACGTTTGTTGTAGAATATTTAACAGAAAGATATAGAAGCCAAAGCCTTTTTTGAGGTTCATGTTGTATGACATCTGGGCCTGTATTCTTAAAGCTTCTAAGATTCCTCTCAGAGAGCTCCTAATTTAGCTTGAACATTTCTAACTAGAAGTCTTAGCTTAAGAGTGATTCAGGACCAATCTGAGAGCAACTCTGGGCAAGGAAAAGTCAAAAACTTTCATGTTATTGAGGAGGCGTGGCTGACCCCGTTGCTAGGTATGACACATTCATTTGAAGGCTGTGATTGGTTGTCCAAGAAAAAAAAAAGAGCTTTTAAATAGGGTCTAAGCCTTCACTTTGAAATTACAGGCCTAACATTAAATACGCACACACACATACACACACACACACACACACACACACACACACAGGTTTGTTTTTGTGAAAAGTGGGGACATCCCATAGGCGTAATGGTTTTTCTACTGTACAGACCGTATGTTCTATTGCCCTACACCAACCCTACCCCTAAACCTACCCCTCACAGGAAACTTTGTGCTATTTCAGATTTTCAATACACTCCATTCTGTGTGATTTATATGCGTTTTGAAAAGTGGGGACATGGGGTAATGTCCTGAAAAGTCACCTTCTCCTTGTAATACCTATGTCATACCCTTGTCATTATAAAAATTTATGTCCTCATTTGTCACAAAAACGCGCGCACACACACACACACACACACGCACGCATTTTTACACACGCGTTAATTTATTTATTACATAGCAATTGAGAGAGAGAGAGAGATGACAGTTCCGTCAGTGAATTATTAAAAGTCCTTAAAAGTCCTCCTCCCTACTCCTAACTCCTTTTGACCTTAAGAGCTCTTTTAAGAGTTAAGATGCTTTTTGAATAACCCTTAACTCTTTGCACGAATAATTTTCATGAAAACGGGCCCAGAACTGATTTACGTTTTGTAGGTGGCTGTCTTTTTGGTAACAGAGGGAACGTATTATTGCATTCTGTATGGATTGGCAGTATATATGTCATTGACTACACTTCTCAAGTGTTATATATGGCATGTCATCCTATCGTGTAGCGTAACATGAAATGACCTCATCTCCTCTTGAATTATTTCAGTCATATAAATCATACTTCCATGGCCTTCCATATCTCTTTTCGGAAGGCATATCAGTCACGTTTATTGAGTTATGCCCAGCATATTGATTGCTATTGATTTCGTTGACACGTTTCAACTGCCTACATGTTGTATATGATATAAGTTCAGGCCATCAGTAAGTTCTGTCCATGAATGAAGATGTTCTCGAAGACTTGTGGGACTGAACATTCCAACACTCTTGTTTGTTTCAGTGTGGTCTTGGACTTCTGGACACCCCTGTGTTTGTGTATTCCATTCAGGTTGCACTCGGCATTTAGCATTATGTTCACATAATAGTATTGCTGGCACTTTGCTAATCCCTCGGTGGACTGGTGTATTATCTAAACAAGTCTATTAAAGCTCTGCTGTGGGTGTTAGCATTTTGTTGTTACTGGCTGTTCTCTCAGGGGCTTCATTCCCTAAACGCATCTTGGCTCCATTTCAGAGAGTTTTGCAGACTGTTGTTGCCCCAACAGTTCAATTAGAACTTATGGAATTAGGCAACTGCCAAGACGATTGGCAGGCTTTCGTCAATGTTCCTTAGATGTGTTTTTCCAAACACAAAGGTGAACTTGAGGTTTAGCATGAAAACGCTGTTTTGAGAGATCTTGCTCTCTGGGCTTAAGTGTGTCTCAAAGTCTAGGGTTGAGGGGGCGTAAAACTTTCCAGTGTAGGTGACCTCTTCACTTTATCTGGAGGATAGAACGTTCTCCTGACCTCAGCGGCTTTGCTATTGTAAATACATTCACAGGCTAGGCTAGCAAAATGTTATTTTTTATGAAAGCTAGTGCTTTTATTGCAAAAATCTCCCCTTTCTCTCTCTCCATCTCTCCAGCCCCCATCGGGGTCTATCAGTATATGGCAGAAGTCCACATACTGTGTTTTTATAGATGTTACATTATTAGAGGCCACGTCTATCAGCAGCCCAGCCGACAGATGAGTGCCGGTGTGTGATCCAAAGATCTGCTGTGTTTGACTGGCTCTCTCTCTCTTTCCCCCCAGGCCTTGTGCTGCAGGATCAAAGGCAATATTTAATAGAGAACAGGCTAATGCGACTCAATACCTTCTAACTGTGGTGTCCTTGAGATCAAACCAGGACTACGGGACTACTGGTGAACACTCTGAACACTCTGGTGATGGGAACTATATGCCTAAGGGGAAACAATGCAGTGAATACATTGATGTAGTTGAATTTCGTTTAACTTGCCTCCCTTTACTCACATTTTTCTATGTCAAAATCAGCATATTGACGTGATTAATAACATTTTTGTTAACACTGATTCAATGTTTATCACACCAAAATTCCAGCCTTCATGTCAGCAAACCAAACGTGCAGAATAACTGACAACCAGAAATTGTTTCTGATAGAAAAGTGCTGGCCGATCTCCTGGCAGTTTTTTTAAAAATTATTATTTATTTCATTTCCCAGCATCTACGACACAACAGTCGCTATCAGGGCGGACATGAGTATGTTTATCACCGGCCCATAGAAGTAAAAAAAAAAAATGGCGAAAGACTGGAATGAGCAGTCTATTCAAATTCAAATGAATGGTTTTCAATTATTGTGATGAATCTTTTTATCACATCAACATTCAGGAATGCAGTTATTGAACACAGTATTACTGATATCATGGAGCTCTGTCTTTTAGTCACTAAGGGATCATAGACATGTTCTTGCCTTTCTTTCATAATTTACTCACAGTCATGTTATTCTAAACACATGTAATTTGGGGTTGGTAAGATTTATTTTATTTTATTTTTTTGGATACAAATCTTTTGTGCTTACTAACAAGCAGAGTAAAAACGCTAACATTGTGAAATAATATTACAATTTAAAATTGCTTGTTTATTGCAATATATTTTAGGATGCAGATTGAGCTCCAAATCAGCATATTAAAATTATTTCTGAAGAATCATGTGTCACTGAAGACTGGAGTAATGGTTGCTGAAAATTCAGCTTTGCCATCACGGTAATATATCACAGTTTAAAATGTATTAAAATAGAAAACTGTTATTTTAAATTGTAATAATATTCCATGAATGAAGATGTTCTCGAAGACTTGTGGGACTGAACATTCCAACACTCTTGTTTGTAGTGGAGGTGTGAGACCAATATCCTCCCAGACTATATCTGTTGATCTGCCTATCTGTCTGCCTGTGTCTAGGTGACACATTTTAACATGGGAGTTGTGTGTGTGTGTGTTTGTGTCTGAATGTGGGTTTAAAATGTATTAAAATAGAAAACTGTTATTTTAAATTGTAATAATATTTCACAATATTACTGTTTTTACTGAATTTTTCATTAAATAAGAAGGAGCCTTTGTGATCATAAAACTTCTTTCAAAAACATTGTAATTATTCCAAACTTTTAAATTGTAGTGTATGTCCACAATGAAAGCAAAAATGCTGGGTGAGCAGCCAATCAGAACATATTTGAAGTTCTCATCAGACCAATGAGATTTCACAGTGGGTGGAGCTTGCCAGAATAATAAGACAAATATAAACAAAGCAGCTATGCAAATGTTCTGTTACTTGGAATGAAGAAATTCTGATTACGATGGAATAAATATCTGTTATCATCTGATTCAGATGCTGGATTTTTTTCTTGCACTTCTGTAGCTTGTATTTGTACCTATTTGCATTATGGACCTGCATGGCACAGTCGACTGGTCATTCCTTGTCATGGGAGACACATCCTAGTGTCTTACTGCTCTTAATCCTCATTAGGAGCTGAGCAGACACAGCTTGATATTGATTGCTATTGATTTCGTTGACACGTTTCAACTGCCTACATGTTGTATATGATATAAGTTCAGGCCATCAGTAAGTTCTGTCCATGAATGAAGATGTTCTCGAAGACTTGTGGGACTGAACATTCCAACACTCTTGTTTGTAGTGGAGGTGTGAGACCAATATCCTCCCAGACTATATCTGTTGATCTGCCTATCTGTCTGCCTGTGTCTAGGTGACACATTTTAACATGGGAGTTGTGTGTGTGTGTGTTTGTGTCTGAATGTGGGCATTGTCTTTGGGCCAACACTCGTTTTATTGCTTTTCCTTCACAATGTCAGCGAGCAAGGCCACATCATCAAGTTGTCATTCCCCAAGCAACACTCATCTCGCAAGTTCACAAACAACACATCCTTCTTTTCCACATTTCTGTCAAACTCACCTCAATACACAGAGGAACCCATATTGGATGTTGTTCTCCTTTTTTCTGATGTCACAGATTTTATTTGGCCTAATAGACATTTTTAACATAATTTTTCCTTTAAGAATCCCCAGGCGTTCAGCGCAAGGTTGGCCAAAATTCAGAATTTACTGAATCTGTCTATCGTTATAGCATTCTAGCAATCTGTCTATTGTTCTGTCATTCTATCTGTTGTTCTATAATTTATAAACCTTTAAACTTCAGGTCTTTTAATTATTTTTCCTTCCAAAACTTTCAAACAAGGTTTTGTCCAGCCAACATTCAAAGTTTGTCTTAACACATATTGTTTTTATAATTAAAAGTACAGTTATTTAAATTTTTTGTGATTTTTTTTTTTTTTTTTTTGTAACATGTGACATTGTATTTTCTCTTTTTAAATCCTAAAACTGTATTTCCTCTTTATTTCATGCACTATTTTCAGTGTGGTTTCGTACTTCTGGACACCTCTGTGTTTGTGTATTCCATTAAGGTTGCACTCGGCATTTTGCATTATGTCATATAATAGCCATCCTAGTGTCTTACTGCTCTTAATCCTCATTAGGAGCTGAGCAGACACAGCTTGTCAGTTGTCGTACCATTGGGCTGTTAGATGAAGCTGTTCTGAATTATTAATAAGGCTTCCCTGGCCCCTGCCGACGAGACATGTATTTGAATGGTAATTGCATGTTTGTATCACTGTGATTTCTAATTATATTCTCCCTCTTCTGATGGATAATAAATAAATTCTAATGACTAGGGTAAGCCGGACTGGTAATTACTGCAACTCCCAGCAGGCAAGTTAGTCGCTACTGAAAAATAAACACAGGAAAACACACACTCAAGCGTATATAGGAAGTGTTGATGGAGTGCTCCAGCGGACCATTTTTTTTCCTGCAGCAGCTGTCGCAGTGACCACACAGATGAGCGGGACTCCCGCTGGGTCGCGTCAACACCTGCAGGGCCCCCCGCGCTTGAGCCCAGAGACTCGTTTGGCTTTCTGGCTGGGTGAACGATCATCACATCAGTCCTCTTGCTGCAGAGAATATGGTGTCATAAGAGGGCATTCGAACCCTTCAGTGACTCCATTAGCTCCTCTGTTCATGCACGAATGCTCTCCACACTGCAGATGTGCACAAACCGAGCCAGAATGGGCACTCCGTTTGAGCCAAAATGACAGCCTAATGTCCCACTTATTGCGTTGGAACTGAGCATGATTTCCCAGATCTGCCAGGTCCCCATCATCTGTCTTTTTCTCACACTTTGCCCCGCGGATGCGTAATGCCTGGGCATTAAGGGCCGGACATATGCTTTTCAGCTGGCTCTAAAGGTCCCACTTGACTTTATCTCCTGCTAACAGACAAAAAGCACACCCACCTCTGAGCAACACGAGTAAAATGGGGCCGAGTTTGTCCCACTACAGGACAGAGGATGGTTTTTCGAAGGTTTTGTTTAATAGCCACACAGAGGTTAGCCAACAGATATGAACTTACTTTGATGATGCCATTTTTTGCCAAACTACAGCCATCTGGCCCTTTTTGTTTCATATTTATACTGTTTCAAAAATATCCATTATCATTCCCATTCATCTCATTGTCACTGGTGGGAAAAATGATTTCATGCTTTAAGATGCATCCAAAATAAATTTTGTAACTTGTAAATTGCCTGTTGTAATGTAATTAAATATTTTATCAATGTTATTAAAAAGCTTTATATAAATAATATTAATTTAATATTTCAATTTTGCTTAGAAAAGTTACTTCAGCAAGGATTTTTTCGTTTGGCTGAAAATGGAGAAAAATGTTTACAGGGCTTACAGGAGCAAAAACTTGAACCTTTGTTTCAGCCTTTTTTAAATGGGCACCAGACTGCATTATAATATCTGTTTCATGTTTATACTGTTTTAAAAGAGAGACATAATTTGACTCAAGGAAGTCTATAATACCTGGAGAAATATACTGTATGTTATCATTCCCATGCATCTCGTTGGCACTGGTGGGAAAATTACAGTCCATTTCACACTTTTAAGATGCATCCGAAATTAATTAATGTTAAACTGCTAAATTGTCTGCTATAATTTAAATAAATATTCATTCAATATTGCATTATATGTTTCATTTATATAAATAATATTTATGTAATCTAAATGTTGCATGCTAAAATTATTTCAACATGGAGATTTCCAAAGAACTGTAAATGGAGAAAAATGCTTTTTGCTGCCAGATGGTGTAGTTACGGCATCCACCAGCAGGGACTAACAGGAGCAAAACCTCAAACCTTTGTTTTGGCCTTTTTAAGTGGGCACCAGACTGCAGGGTCAAGATGCTGCAGTAACTGTAGCCAGGGCACAAAAACCTGGCACCGTGGTTGTGGCCATTTCCTCTCGTTCCCACACGTATCCCTTACCCCTGAGTGCTTTTTTCCAGCATACAGGCACACTGTCTTGATCCCGAGAGAGAGCCTTTAGCACTGCTGAGATTTATACCTCCTTAAAGCCAGCTTTATAGGTAACAGAAGACCACTAAACGGGGCCTAGCAGCCTGTTAATAGTCTGTCCGTGGGCCTGTCTATTGCCTTTTCACTTCTTACACCAACAACAGACAGATTTTGTCACCTCTCTGTATAAATCCACTGTTGGCTCTTTTTGAAGTATTTAAACACAGGACACTAAGCCATATTGACTTTTTACTATTGCTTTTTTTGTTTGTTTGTTTGTTTTCTGCTACCTACAAAGGTAGACTTTTAAAGAATCAGGGGTCAATTTGAAATGCTGTGTAGACTCATGTTCAACTCATAATTGATTAATTGAGTTGAATATTATTGAGTGTGTATGTATTTATTATTTATTTATAATTATTTTTAATTAGGGTTATTATTTTCAACATTGTATGAGTACTGCTTTGTTATTTAATTGGCTGTTGTGTGAGGAAACCAGGTAACTGGTTGTGAATAACTGATAGTGTAGTTATTAAGAAGGTTGATAAAGACCTTTACAAAAAAAAAATGAGCAGCCGTCTAATATTGCAGCACTGTTGTTCAGCAGAACTCAGTACTCTTTGTTATTTAGCTCCAACAATAAAACTTGTCTTGAGAGCAGAGACAAATGTAGTTGCTGCTGAATGTTCCTGGTTTTACTTAAGTAAAAATCTGTCTTTACAACTTTTACTTGTAATGGAGTCATATTTGACCAGCAGTATCTGTACTTTCACTCAAGTAATGGAGTTGAGTACTTTGTCCGCCTCTGCATTTCTGAGAATATATTGTTTTCTTTCAGGGAACTACTTTGTCCTTCTGTTTTGAACAAAATCATTCATAAAATTAAGATTTGTTTCCCCCTATGTAATAAAGTGATTTGTAACTGTATATTAAATTATTCAGGTAAATGGCCAACTGTCTTTACTAATGTACGAATCCCCCAAGGAACCGCCAAATTAGGCTCACAATTCGGTTCCTCTGGAAAGCGCACTGGTGTGTGCTTCTGGTAAATAATGGATGAAGTCCTATAATGAGTTACCAGAACACTACTGTATGTTAGAGAAGCTTTCACATTCTGTTCATATTCTCTGGCTTTTTGATCCCTACCACAGACTGCATCTCTCGATTCCATCTTTTTAACCTAATCTTTCCATTTTCTGTCCTATATCTGTGAGATCAGACACAGCATGAATTTGAATGAGTTATTTTCAGTTATTTCATCCTTAATATTGTTAACATTTAGGAGCACCTTCCCATATCCTTCAACTGCATCACATCTTATAAAAGTACAGTTTTCTTCAATGTCAGGCCAGTTATGGCTCATCCATTTGGTCCTCAGTCTGAGCTTAACCCAATATGGGTCGTGCTGTTGGAGGAAGGGCCTGACTTCCCTTTCTGCCACATTAATTACCCACCATGTTTGTAGTATGTTGACAGATTTGCCGCTGCACCTCTAGGAATTCCCTGTGGTGCCCATCTGCCGCCGTGGCCAGCGTGCGCCATGCTTTAGCAGCCCTGTGCTCGGAACAGGCTCCCTTGACACCGAGAGGTTGTGGGGTCCGTTCCCTTAACTCTCGGCTTACAAAAAGACATCCAAACAGGCCAGTGCCAGAGAGAGGCCGGGACAGGCTCCAGCCTCATTAAGAAGCCACGAGTGCCCTCTGCTGGCCCATTAAAAGAAGCAATGATTAATGAAGCTGCTCTACCAACCTCACAAGAACAAAACATTTCGCCATATGTTCAACAGGCCAAATATGGATGTGAGATCGACGCCTCATCGATTTCCAAACTCTGCCAAGAACAGGTCAATGAGATAGTCTATCAATAACAAAGCACTCTTACTGCCGCACAGACGAGCAAAGTTCTTGATTGTTTTGTTTGGCTAATTAGCATATTTTCCACTATAGAGAGATTCTTTATTCCTTTATTATTGTGTGTAAGCTGCAGCGCCGCATATTTTATGAGGGTAACGCTTTCATAATATATTCCATACTGCCGTTTGTCAAGCGCGAACTGTTTTGATAAGATGTGAGATGAAGAGGCTTTTTGCTGATTTGTGTGTCCACTGAGGGAGACTAGGTGATTGCATTCCAGTGTTTGAAATGAGGAGATGTATTTGGAAACAGAGGATGGGCGATGTGGGACATGAAAGTGCCGGAATGCCAGGAGACTCCAGAGTACCGACAAAGCTGATAGCTTGTGGAAATAGTCGCAGTCGTGTAAGCAAATCGGTTAGAATAAGGAAATAAAACCACATTTCTGCAACGTGGAGAGGATTTTAAAAGATGCTGTTTTAGAGAGGAATTCCCACACTGCAGAAGCTATCAACACATTGATGGGCAGACTATTTAGAAGATTAATTTGAAAATTATCTGGATGATTTTCACAGAACTCATGGGTTTGTAACGACTAGCATGGTCGTTGATCATTTCAAAAATATATATTGAATATAATTTTCTTAAATTTTCTGTTGTGCTGGCCAGTCAGTCAGTCAACCAATCAACTGTAAGTCCGATTTAAATTGGTTTACAACAGGGAAACTGTGTTGTTACAGAACAAAATTGCGGGCAGAAAGAATACAAATGAAAACTAAGGGCCATGTTTACTAAACAAGGCAAATTAGCTCGAGAGCACAATTCCAGAAAAGCACTGATGGGAGTGGAAAATTCTGCGGATGATCTACTGACAATGTGCAAATTAAAGAACACAGACGCAACATCTCATTTCCATAATGACCAATGCAATCTACCAAGAGCAGCGCAAATTAGCATAAAGTCACAAACAAGCAGAGCCGATGCTAATCCTCCGGCATTCCAAATAAATTAATACGAGTGGAAAAAATTCTCTTCCTTCTACCACACACTCTCTGTTCTCTGCAGTGCCTCCTCCTGGCAGCAATAATCGCAGCCATGTCAAGCGCAAAATGGGTTAAGACATGCTTTTTTGGGGCGGTAAATCATGGCGCAAATACCAGTAAAGTGACTACCGCAACCCATAGTAAATAATGTTGCTTGATGAATTTAAATACTCTCTTCACATAAATTTTGCGTCTGAAAGGGACACTCCTACAAATGCATATGCAATAAGGTCAGCCAAAAAAATTACTGTGTCCACGCCTTTTCATAGCTAATTTTTTATCTTTAGTAAATCCTGACAGTACTGTACTAATTTCCTGGCACAAATCTGGCCCATAAACTCCTCAGTTAGCTTTCACTAGATTAGTTTCAACAGTCACTATTTTTTAAACCAAAGGAAAATGCATATGCTGTTGAACACAGTGTTTTATTTCAAATGTTTATATAAATATAATACATTAAATGTAAATATTCCATGTGGACTTAAACTGCATATAAGCAAACATTGCTTTATGTTCTTCAGGTAATTAAAAAAAGTAAACAGTCAGTAATAAAAGACTAAGAGAACATTACAAGCAATATAACAAAAAAATACAAAATAACAAAGAGACAAACTGTGCAAGTGATGCTTGAAATAAAGCTGTTCAATTGTAAGTCGCCTTGGATAAAAGTGTCTGCTAAATGAATAAATGTAAATGTTAATTGATAGTCTTCATTGCATTCATTTTAGATAATACAACAACACTGTTTCAGAGTTTGCTGAGAAGCTAATTAGAAAAAATAGCTGTATACAGTTATATAAATTTCTTCAAATTCATGCTCAGTTGTTATATTTTCAAGACATAAGTGGCTGCATTTCCCTTTTTTTTCACCTCACTTTTAGTGTTGACTTTGTACCAAAGCATTGGTAGTTGTGCCATCCCTGGTTTTCAGAGTTTCAGTCATTAGTGAGGATGGATGGCCATATTGGCCAGTGTTTAGAGCTCAAAGGCACAAAGCTGTACTGAGCTTTCTCCCAAACCCACACACAAACAGACTCCTGCATTCTCCAAAGGATTGATTGAATGTTTACTGAATTCTTGTCCCCACTCAGCCGCTGCCTTTGTACCGGCATTTCAAAGTATCTCTGCTCATTAACATAATCAACACGAGTTTGTTGTCTTATTTGAATACAGTTTATCTATGAGAATCTTAACTTCACCAGATGTCCTTGTCCATTTGGCAGTTTTTTTTTTCTTGCCTCCATTCCATCTAGATGTTATTCTGTATTTAAAGATGAAAGCTGGGTTTTAATATATTTATATATCTTTCTTAAAGAAAGGGAATTTTTTAGTATTGTTCTAAAGAATGCACAACCTTCAACCTACTAATGTCTAAAAAGGAGCATATAGTTGTGATAAAGCAAGGGATTGATTGATTGATTGATTGATTGATTGATTGATTGATTGATTTAGCATCCTCTTGGGAAATTAAATGAATAGTCCTGAAATTATTATTTTAGCTTGGCCTTTTTTTTATCAGGGTTGTGTGCAGGCTTTTAGCTATTTTAGCAGGGTTGTGTGCAGTTTGGAATGTAAGATGTAAAATTCAATTATAAGTAAGTAGATAGATAGATAGATAGATAGATAGATGCTATGCCATGTAATACAATTTTATAATATATGTAATACAATATAATATAATATACATAATTTATAGTTTTGCATCCAATGTACACACTTTAAAAAGCATTCTCATTCTCATCATTCTCAATTTTGAATGCTATACAACCCGCAGTGATTTGCAGTGACCTCAGTGAAGGGTCAGAGCAAGTGACCCCCTCTTGACACTTCTTCACATCTTCATCCTCTACACTGATAAAAAAATATAAGAGTGTCCACAGCATTACCTCACAGTGCCTGGGGGAGCCCCCTTTGAAATATTTACACAGCCTACTGGTGGCCTGGAATTACTGGCCTGCAAATTTGATGCAACACTTCAGTCAGCTCTCTCTGTCTGTTGTGCTACCTAATGAAAAGTGACAGACAAGAAATAAGTTGCTCTTGCATGGGTGCCTTGGCCCCTTCTCTCTTGTTTTTGGCTCCGCTTCTGTGATTTTAACCTCGTACACTTTATAGTTTGTTGGTTCCATACATTGCAGTGCATGTGTCTTTTTTAAATTATATGTTGCAGAGACTTCTTTGATTACTTTACCAGGTCACCTATATTTATGTAAGCTATATAACAGAGCTGAAGTCCTTGGAGTTTCAGACCACTTGCCCTATTTGGCCAGTGCACAATTGTTACATATTGCATTTGTTATCTTGTCTTTTTATGCTTGGAAAGTTCTTTGATACACTGAACATTGTTTTTGCAAATTGTATTCATTAAAATCAAGCCAACGAAGAAACATCATCTAATTGGCTAACAGAAGTTTTGCCAGAACTGTGAAAATGGCCTAGAAACATCAGTGTGAACTAAAAATTATGAACCAATCATATAATCACTATAAACCACCATATACCATTGTTG
>NW_015650091.1:403643-423255 GCF_001515625.1 Sinocyclocheilus rhinocerous | reverse complement strand
TGTATAGCTGTATAATTCGCAGCTATTTGTGCAAAAAAAAAAAAAAAACTATTTGATTTTTTACTTTTTTTACTCTTTTTTATTTATTTACTTTCTTGAATCTTTTTTAGTTCAAGCAACTGAGTGTTGCCTTTACTACAGTAAATGCATTTTAATGTCAGAGGTTCAATTAAATGTAGCATAACTTTGTTAAATTAGATATTTTTGAGTAATGCATATTTCCATTTTTTCTCCATGAATATTAGTTTTAATAAATAATCATTTGCAGACGCCATGAAGTATCACTGTGGGGCCCCCATTTTTGAAGACCCCTGCTCTAAGGCACTGTTACGCAGTTTTATAGGTCACTGTAGAAGCCTCCAAACTCATAACTGTCCCAGTAATGCATAGCCTTATGGAAAGTGAGATGACGGCATAGGCGGATAGATTGTACAGCAGAGGCCTAAAACTGCGCCGTGAGAGCTGACTCACTGTCTGTTTAGCACAAAGCCTTAATATGTTATGACTGAACGGCGGTGAGTAACCTGGCTTCCTCTCTATCCAGCTCCAGGCAGGAGAATCGCAATAGCAAACGTGCCCGTCAGAGACACACTCATATGAACGCACGTATATGGCCATACATGAGCAGATGGCTGTACCCAAGGCCTAGTCCTTTTGTGTTTGTCATAAACATCAGCAGGCAGGCCTGACTCATTGTTTTGTGCATCACCCAGATGTTACATCAAAGCAGGCCCCTAGTCTAAACTCCACTGTCTGATCAAACCAGATAATAACTCAATTTATCTACTTTCTCAGCTGGTCTCATCCCAGCTGCTTGCTACTCAGTGAAGACCAGGGTCTCATCTCCTTAGAGTTTATCCTGTGGGCTGCTCAAAGAAGTTTTAGGTGAAATTATGACATTGAAATTTAAGTTTTAAAATTCAATAATTCTTGAAAATTAGCTAAATAAATACAAAACATTGATACATATTATATTATATTATATTATAAAAACACATAAGAAGGGCCATATAAATGTGTAGAAACAATTTTCTAATTTAAGAAATTGCTAGTAAAAAAAATAAATAAATAAAAAAACAGTAAGTTGCCTGAAATTTTGCAGGAGAAATGCTGAAATAGTAATTTATTGTAAAATTGTACTCAAATAATCTTTCTTTATTACTTAAATTAATAATATTTACAGTATATTTAACATTTTTAAAGTTTTATATATTTAAGTGCCTTATACAGTGTACAGCCTGATATTCTCCAAAGTCAAAACGACACTGACAGCAGTTGGATGATTTTTTTTTCATGTAAATTCTGCTTCTTTGAATTGACATTTGAAGTTCTGCATTATTTTTTGCTATAATTTCCAATTAAATTTGGAATGTTGCACAACTCTGACAATGACATCAGTGTAGGGTCAGAACATGTGACCCCTTTCTGACACTTCTACACAGCAATATGTCACACTATCTAACTGTGACTGTTTGTTTGCAAACAGTATTTCAGTCTATATTTCCCCTTTTATATCAGTGATTCTATATAACAGTCATTGGTATTCTGCAAAGTCTTGTGCAAAATGTAAAACCCAGATACTCACATGGAGAGATGTGAGAGGTATAGAATCCAAGTTTTACAGTGTTGCGTTCTTCGGCTTTCGTTGCACTCTGGGGCCGTTGGAGTGATAAATGGGGCACTTAGTGTGTGAGCACATGTGACTTAGATATCTATGCTGCTGAAGGGTATTCACAATCTCAATTCTGTCCGCTGGAGGTTAGGAACATTACCATAAACCAGCTGCTGCTCTGTGGGTTTGGGAAACAACACGTGTTCTACCTTAGCAGGGCCATATTTAACTGAATTTGACTATATGCAGGTGGCCTCAAAAAATATTTAGACTCTTCCGCTATACATATATACAGTATTTATGTATTTCAGCATATTAAGTTGCATTTGCTAACAAATGGTTTTAGATCTTTATTTCTTAGTTATATATATGCATCACCATTGTAAATTTTTGGTCAGTGATTTTTATTTATTTAATTATTGGAAAGAAATTAATGTTTTTATTCAGCAAGGACATAAAATATTACAAACCATTTCTACATTATTTCAAATAAATGCTGCATTATTAAGATGTCAGCATATTAGAATAATTCTGAAGGATCATGTGACACTGAAGAATGGCACTGGCACTGCTTTGCCATTACATGAATAAATTGCATTCAAATATTAAAATAGAAAAATATATATAATATTTCACAATATTTTCCACAATATTACTGTTTGTACTGTTTAAAAACTTATACATATTTATTTGTTTGTTTCCAACATAAAATGAATTTGTGAAATGCTTTGCTTCAAAATGGATAGAAAGCTAAATATACTGTTATACAATCAGACAGTTTAGAATATTCAGTGGGCAAATAGCACCAAGAGGCCACTTGAGTGTATTTGCAGCTGCACAAGGTAAATAACCTTCACAGCATTTTCAATGGTCCATGGTCTTTAATTCATGTAACTGAATGAATCAGTATTACAGAGACTGTGCTTGTAGAACGATACTGGTTTTGAGATGTGACCTTTTTGCACAAAGTCATCCCAGAAGAAGACGAGAGAGACGCGACTATTTGAAGCCAGCTAGGTCGTTTGTTCAGTCACCGTAGAGCAATAGCGAGAGAGTGGATTGGTCAGTGTATAGTTTTTGCAGGCAGCTGGATTACAGGTGTGGCTAACAGCTCAGAATTGATCAAGGAAGCAGTCAGATGGAAGGCTGTGCTTCATTCATTCTATCACAGAGCAGCCCAGACACAAAATTGAAAATGAAACCAGGAGGTGGGTCGAGTGCCAGAACCACCTTTGGACTTTTTAATGCAAGGCTCAAAAAAAAAAAAAAGATATTGTTTACTCACCCTCATAGCATTCCTTATCTGCATGACTTTGTTTTGTGGAACAAAAGGTAAATAAACAAATAAGTAAGTAAATAAACACATAAATAAATTAATAAACACATAAATAGGTAACTAAATAAATAAGTAAATAAGTACGCAAGTAAATAAGTACAAGTAAATGCATAAATAAATAAATATGTTAAAAATACATAAGTAAATATATAAACAAATGCATAAATAAAAATTAAAAATGTAAGCAAATAAATTAAAATAGTAAATAAGTAAATACGCAAGTAAATTAATGAATAGTAAAATAAGTAAATGAATAAATAACTAATAAGCAAATGAAGGTCAGTAAATAATGACAAAATTCCCCATTTTTTGATTTCTTTAAGTGTACACCAGTGGCCAGTTGCATAAACTGCTTAGACTAGTTTTGGTCTTGTGACTGGTCTCATTTGAATCTGAAAAGTAAGACTGATTGCCCACAGTCTTAATACGTTTATACAACTGGCCCCTGGTTTTTGTTCCGTTCACTGTATCAAAATCATGTTGTCTCCATCTGGTCTTTTTTATTGACTTGGAGCACAGCTAGCTCTCAGGAGCCTGATCAATCATGTACTGTCTCTTTGATTTAGTTTCTACAGGCTGACCCTTATGGGCAATGCTGCCTGCATTCTTCTCATTCACAACCGTCTGTCACAGAAATCCCCCTTGTTTGAGGTTGAGAGTGGTCTCTTTAAACTAATATCCAGATCAGCTCAAGTTAGTTAGTATCTAACGTTAAGCTCAGTTGTCAGCCGTCACCTCGTTGTGGCTTCACGTTAAGTCAAGCCTGACTTACACATACTGCATATCCTATATGCTTTTAAGACATGACCTCACTGCTTAACGTAGATCCGAACGGAAGACAGGCTAACGCTATGGGCGATGAAGACACACAGTATCAATCTTTTATGTACAAGAAGAAGCCCTTAAAGCCTCTATTGTGTCTTTTAACAATGAAGTCCAAAGATACACTTGAAAAGCGTGCACACAGATGACCTTTAAGGACCCCGATTGCACCACTGTTCTTGAGAACTGCCGTCCTCAGCAGTACTTTTAAATCTTCTTTTATTTCTGATTGTAACAACTAAAATGCAGTGCCCACCCCCAGGTGTTAGACTTTATAGCCAGTTTGCTGTTATGTCCTTACGAAACCTGTGATTATTGAAACTCAATTTGGGCCATTTTGTCCAGATGGTTCGACCTCCCGGAACTGTCTGCTGAAATTGTTTTTCTATGCACCGTGTATGCAGCAAGGTCACATCCTCCTTCAAAGTTTGGCAGAGCAGTCAGCGATTTGCACATTCATATATATCCTCATTTAAATGAATAAATAAAAATAAATAAATAAATCAAATAACATAAAATAATAATAATAATAATAATAATAATAATAATAATAATAATAATAATAATAATAATAATAATAATAATAATAATAATAATAATAATAATAATAATAATAATAATAATAATAATAATAATAATAATAATAATAATAAACAAACAAACAAACAAACAAACATAATTGAGTCTGGAATGATGCTTAATGAGTTTTGTTTGGTTTGGTTTGGTTAGGCTTACTCAGTGCTCTAGGAGGGGAGAAAGAGAGAGAGAGAGAGATAAACATTCAAACAACCTTTTAGTGCAAAATTTGTAAATGTAGTAGTACAGTTTTGGTTTAATCTGCATTGCATGCATATACTGAACACAGCAGAAAATGATCACCATGCATTCACTTGTTTCTTCTTTTTTTTTGCATCACATTTCAAGGTATACCCTTTTTCACCTCTGCGTCTCACCGTTATCACAGCAATCAGTGCACATATTGTATTTTGTCACCTATGCACAAGAATGAACAATCATCTACTGAGCATGTAATACATGGTTTTCCAAGATTGAGATTATAGCGCAAGGACAATTATAGTGCTTCTGTGCATTGAAAAATGTATGCAAATATACTTTATCATGATATATATGGCTCTTCAGATGTGTCTTCTGGGTCTCCCCAAGCACACATGGCTAATCGCTAATGTTGTACTACTTTTCATTTGTCGCTTTGGATAAAAGCATCTGCAGAATGAATAAATGCAAATTTTCTCCCAGAGCAATAAGGGTGGGCTTTCAGATCTTAAGCTCCAAATGTTTTTTTAGTGAAGCACCAAATGTTTTCATATCAACTTAGAATAAAGTATTTCATGCCTGGCTATGTTTATCACTATTAAATCAATTTAGAGCTGCAGTTATGTTCCAATTTGGGATTAAATTACAGTATCCGTATTATAGTTTTGGTATATTGTAGCTTATTCTGCAACACAGTGAATGATTGTGTAAATTGCAACTTTCTAGCCTTTTTTTTAAATAAATGCAGCAACATAAAATATATATATTTTTTAAATAAATGCAGCAACAGTACGAACACAAGACTGCACAAGACAAAACTAGATCTTTGCCTTGCCTAAAGCTTAGACTAAAGGTTAGTTGACCTTTAGCTCCAGCAATGCTATAAGATTTGCTTCATAGAAAAATCGTTGCAGATGTAACATTTATAGTTCTAATATTCTAATATTTCTTCAAAGGATATTCACTGAGCCTAGACCTACCCTTGACCCAGAGGGGCCTCAGTTGTGTCATCATGTGGTTCCTGGCATCTACATGGCATATCACATGCTCTAAAATGTAAAAAAAAAAAAAAAAAGAGACATACATAGGCAAATGTTGCTGTTTATTGTTTTTTTTTCCAATTAAGTTTTTATTAATAAGAGTGTTTATTGTAATTGTCTCTCAGTGCAGCCATGATTCAGCTCATAAAAACATTTATAATATAATTCGCATTTGCAATGAACAATACAATTTAATTTAAATCTCTCATCTGCATAATGCTATTTATTAAAACTGTTTTGTATGTGTGTTGACAAATTTGTCATGTAATCAAATTGTAATGATATTTCCAGTACGTTTTATTTTGCTAAATGTACTTTTCATCGCCTTAAGTGATAGTCCTCCCAAAAATTATAATTATTTACTCCCCTTCATTTGTTCTAAACCTGTACAGTTGTGGTCAAAGGTTTACATACACTTTGCGGTATCTGCAAAATGTTAATTATTTTACCAGAAAAGAGGAATCATTCAAAATGCAAACAAGGGACTCATGAAAAACTTATTAAAAAAATAAATAAAATATCCAGGTAACAACACTGTATTAAGAATAAAGCGTATGTAAACTTTTGAATGGGGTAATTTTTATAAATTCAACTATTATTATTTTTTCTTGTGGATTATATGTAAATGTCTTTTATGTGAAACATCTTATTCAGGTCAGTACTAAATAACAAATAACATGCATTTTGTATGATCCCTCTTATTTTGGTAAAATAATTAATATTTTGCATACACTGCAAAGTGTATGTAAACTTTTGACCACAACTGTATTTCTTTCATTTGCTGAACACAAAATAAGTTATTTTGAAGAATGTGTATAACCAGACAGTTTTGGTTGCCATTGTATGTTTTACTTGTGTTTTTGTCCTTACAATGGAAGTCAGTGGGAACCAAAACTGTTTAGTTATTCTTCAGAATGTCTTCTGTGTTCATTTTTCAGTTTTGGGTGGACTATACCTTTAGTCAAATTCTATGCATGCTCAATGTTGAGATCACTTATTAGTTTATTTATTCTGTTTCTTTACAAACCGGTTTTTGGTTCAATACGTTGGTGAGTTGTTGACTCTAGAAAAATTAATGAATGTGTTGTTTTGGATTTGTGAACCAGTACAACTGATTCACTAAAAAGATTTGGCTCGAACAGACAATTTGTTCATGAATTGGTCTTTGCTAGTAATGAAGGAAGATGTGAAGGATAAGACTCACTCCTCTCTCCCCTTCACTGTGGTTTCAGACTGTCACTCAGACCCCGTGCCTGCAATAAGCACCAAATGGAATAACAATAGGGGCTATTCACCAGGGGCTCTCTCCATGCGCTTTCTCTCTCCTATTGAAACAAGCTGTTTTCCAGAGGCTCCCATGAGTCTCTGTGCCCTTTTAAACCCATTTTTAAAGTCAGCTTTTGTCTCTGTCTCTGTGATTGGAGGTTGATTTGCGTGATTTTTTTTTTCTTAAACGACACTCGTTGATTACCATCAGCTTGCCATTTGGAGTGAAAGTTAATGAAATGCTTTATGAATTAAGAATTCTTGTTACATCCTTCTGTGCTGACTCTGTGTTGTTTAGAAATAAATAAATACATTAATGAAATAAATCATTTAATAAATAAATCACTGAACACTGAGAAGTAAAATATAGTCTGATGGGAAATTACTTACACTGTTTTCTACATCTTTCTTTTATGTACACACACACACACACACACAAACACACACTCTCTCTCTCTCTCTCTCTCTGTCTCTCTCTCTCACACACACACACACACACACACACTCTCTCTCTCTCTCTCTCTCTCTCTCTCTCTCTCTCTCTCTCTCTCTCTCTCTCTCTCTCTCTCTCTCTCTCTCTCTCTCTCTCTCTCTCTCTCTCTCTCTCTCTCTCTCTCTCTCTCTCTCTCTCTCTCTCTCTCTCTCTCACACACACACACACACACACAGACAGTATATGAAATTTCATAATTTCCCATATTTCACTTGTAGTGCTCAGTGTTACTTGTGTAGACTTTTTGGCAAACTAGTTTCTTGTTTCTTCTGTTGCTTCTTATCTTAAAATGATGAAGCAACGATTTATGAACCACAGTGGAACAGATTAACTAGAGCAACTCTTTTAATCTGTGAATTACTGATGCAGTGGAGATCTTGTGTGGTCATTCCTCATCCTTACAAAATTGTGAAGCTTTCTCACTATCTCTTTGCTTCTCTCAGACCTGTGTTTGTGTCTGTTAGACAGCTGACATCAATGCTTTTTCCCACTGTGTCTTGTTCTATCAGAGTAAGGTAATGCTTACTTCCCCATGTGTTTGTTTTGACTTGTGGAACCCATAGGCTGTTTTTTTTTGTTGTTATACATTCATATATCTTAAGGTTTTGAGGTTTGCAAACACATCCTTAAACCTCTCATATCAGGTTTTGGCAGTTTTGAGATAAAAAAGGTGGCGATTTATATTCTGTGTTTAACTGCTTAGATTTTGCGCAAATAAACCACAGTACAAATTAAAACATTCTTCTGTTTAATGGGTCGTGTAAATAAATAAATAAACAATTTAATTAATTAACAAAGGAATAAATCAATCACTTGACATTCGCATTTATTTTCAATCTCTTTGAATCTCACTTGATCTTTTGAATTAAGATTTATACTGTATTATAAAAACATGTATTTTCCAGAAAACTTTCATCAAATGAAAAAAGAGGCTACAATGGCAATACTGATCTGCATATCTTTCTGAATGTTTGCAATATCAGAAAAGGTTTATTTTTAATAATGTCCATAATCGTTTCAGATCAGCCTGAATGGTTACTGCTGCATATTTCTGTAAGGTTTGTTTTGTGAAACTTTTCACAGTGTAATGCAGGCTGTTATAAAAGGAGCAGCACAAAATAAATGCCATTTAATTCTAAAAGTGAGAGAAAGGGTGGAAAATGTAAATTTAATAATGCAAATTG
Source organism: Sinocyclocheilus rhinocerous (assembly GCF_001515625.1). Lineage (NCBI taxonomy): Eukaryota > Metazoa > Chordata > Actinopteri > Cypriniformes > Cyprinidae > Sinocyclocheilus > Sinocyclocheilus rhinocerous. Next base: position 414,728 of record NW_015650091.1, on the reverse strand, counting down.
TAACTGTACTGAATCTAAGAGGGGGAGGGGATAAGGGAGAGAAGTGGAAAACTGCTGTAAATGATGTGGCATCTATGAGATTACCTTGACAAGACAAAAAAAATACATTTTAATACTGGGTTTGTCATTCTTTGTTTGCTTCAGTCACAGAAATGTGTTTACTCATGCTTTCTCAGTTTTATTTTCTATTTTCTCAGTTTATGCTTTCATCTCTTTTACCCTACAGACTGTGAGGACTTAAACTTAAACACAAGCAAGCGTATGCATGCGGGTGGTGTATATAAACCATTGTGGTGGGCGGAAGGCTCGCCAACACACAACAGAAACACATGAGACAGACTTCTGATGTGGGCAATCGCATTACACTGATGACAGAAATGTTTTAATAGCTGATCAAAGGGGGAAGTGTTGGTGGCACTGCGATGGAGCAGGTGGTGTTTGTATGAATCAGTCAGATGGAGCACCGGCCCTCTTAACCTTGCTGTATGTCCGCACACACACACACGCATTGAATGTAGGACAGTGGTTTGCTGTATTCCAGCCTGAATTAGAGACACCCTAGATAGACACTAGTCATTAATAACCCACACAGACTAGTCACCAGCCTAGCCAACTTTGTTCTTCACACTCTTTCTGTCCTTTTCGCTCTCTCTCTCACCCATGTTATTCCTCTTTCCCATCCTCTCGCTCCAAAGCACTTTAGTCACTGTGTAAAAGTAGGTTGTGTTCAATGCACCGCTCTTCTGTATGGTCCCTCATTATACCGTCCTTGAAAAACAACCTGTCACATTGTGTGAGAGGAGTAAGTAGCAATCCCTCCCACTTCTAAAACATACACACACACACAGACACATACAGTATACTACATAAATGATTGAATCTGGCCTAAAATTTTTACAGATGAGTTTGTGTACTCCTCAGCAATCAATCTGGACTAAGTTGAATTTCCAGCATTATTACTCCAGTCTTCAGTGTCACATGATCCTTTAGAAATCATTCTGATGTACTGATATACAAGGCCTTAACCATGTCATGAACATTATGGGGGGACCAATTTATATGCCATGGTCTGGTTGAATACTTTATTCTGATTGGCTGGCAGGTGTGCATTAAACTGTTTAATCCATAGGTAGTTCAGTTTAATTACCGTTCTATATTAATGCACTGCTTTCATTGCTGCACACATACACACACACACACACACACACACACACACACACACATTACTTGCACACAGCGATCGCTGCGTACACACAGAAACATCCAGGAACAAAAAAAGCTTATTGTCAATGCATCGCTACATTGTATTTCTCAGCAACGAGGAGGTAAAATCGCTGTTTTTGAAGCAACTAAACTCACAGCTTCATTGCTTGTAGAGAGAGACGCAGGTTATTCACACATGCAACTTTCATTTCTCTCTCTCGACTTTTATATGAGAAAAAAGTCGAGTAGTTTGCATCACTGGATAAAGCTGTCAGTCATTTAACATTTTTATCTCTTGCAACGTTAAACTGACTCTTCGTACCTGAATATGCACTCTGCTTCTGTGAACAGTAAACCCGGCCTACTTTGATTTGATTGGCCAACTCAATCATTTTGACATTGACATTTTTAGGCTGGTCTGCCTCAGCGGTCTAACAGTGCTTTTTACATTACACTTGCAGTTTAAACCTTTTTGTCATCCTAAAAAACAGAGCGCTCTTTGGCCATTACTAATTATTGGGGGGTCTATTGTGGTTATGTCCCTGCTGATATATACTGGTTAAGCTAATATGCTGATAAAACATTTTTTGTAAAAATGTGAACGTGTTTATTATCACTTTTGATCAATTTAAGACATTCTTGCTGAATAAAATCAGAACCATATTAACCATACCCATATTTCATGTGTATATACACATATAAATTGTTTAAAAAAAAAAATACAGCAGATTTTTATTTATTTTTAAATTTTTTTGGATTGTTTAGCCGCTTTACCGCCATTGGGCTGAACGGTTCTCTTTACTTAATTGTTCCATTCCATGCTGATCCGGGCCAGTCAGCACGGATACAGTTTCATTTTCCACTGTGGTGCTGATAACGGAGCTCTTTGGAATGTAATACAAATGCGTCAGTCATTGCCTTGGTAACGCAAGTGTAATGTAAACAGCGATATGGATGATGATCAGATATTTCTGTTTTTGGGACTCCTTTTTTATCTGATATTTACTTCGTTAAATAACAGAAAAAAGGACACAACTCTTGACGCGAAAAATTAAATAAACAGAATAAGCGCTATAAGTGCAAATGTTTCCTCCACAGATCAACCTGTCTCAGACATTTTTTTTCTTTCTTTTTTTATATTGAACGTAGCGTAGCCGTTTACTTGGCTGTTTGATCAAATAGCGCGCTTCCGCTTAGCCAGCTATGGAGAAACTGGTAGTCAGGCAACAGAGTGGCGACGTCACACACACACTCTACCAGCACGGCTCAGCATGAGAATGGTTTGTAATCGTGCTGCGCCATACCAGGCTCACGTGGAAATACAACTGGAACCGTACCTGACAGTTCTTAGAACCGTTCGGCCCGATAGTGGAAAAGCGGCTGTTGTGAATGTTGGCTATTTGTATGTATTTGTATGCACTGCTGGCCTCGAAAATCATAAAGAGGAGTATTGTGATAAGGCCAAGATCCAGGCGTGATGACGGATGCCAGTCCCACAAGCACTGATGAGTTTTTGTTTCTTCAATAATTCTGCAAGCAATGCAATAAGCCTCTCTTAAGGACAGCGTGAAAACAAAATTGATCTTGTTTATTTGTGTAATACATGTACCTGGTCTCATTGTGCATGATTCATCAGTGCTTTTGAATCAATGCTATTGTAAAGAAAAAGACGTCTGAAGGCCATGCAGGTGGAGAAATATTAACCACAAATATGAGCTGGATTTTCACAATCCAATCAATTCCTGTTTAATCAAATCAGGTCTTGGCCTACATTACTTCCTGCTAAATATTGTTTGACTCAAGTTTGCACTGCATTACAAAAGTCAGATGTGTTGGAAAGGCTGTTTCAAGTTGTCTTTAACTAAATCGAATCATAATTGGAATATGTACTCGGAATATGAGACACACAAGATCTAAGAAAATCTGTACAAATTGTTATACAATGGCTTTGGTCCAGCCTGTCGGCATCTGAAAGTTATGCTTGTTGCTTTCCAATCAAACATTTCACATGAGTCTTTGTTTTAGCCTCTCAATCACGCAGAAGAGGGCGGACTGTAATAGAGCCGGGAACTTGACACCGACAGATTTCAAACAAACCAATAAATATCCACAAGACTGCTGCTACTGCTTTTACTTAAGAGTTGATCTCCATGGCAACAGGCTATTATGGGAAAGCTGCCTCTATGTCTTTCTCTCTCTAATTGTGCTGCTGTTAGCTGGCAGCACTGCTGCTAGATTAGCACATACAGTACAAAAGACGCAAACATCATTTCCTGCCTGTGGATATGCCAAAGAACAGGAAGTGCATGCTGAGATATAAACGATGACGGATCTGTGAACTTATTATTAACCACCAGGTCTGAGTTGCTAAAGTGGCTTTCTGAATATTAGTCTAAAAAGTAAAGGGCACAGTCACTAGCCACCACTAGCCACCATCCCAGCCCTAGAGATCATAAAGCCTGTATTTGGTAGCATATTTTCATCAATAAAAAGGGAGGGTGTTCTTGAGTCTGCATCCTGTGTTTAAAAGCCCCATTAAATCACAATGTGGTTGTAACCGAGGCCCTGGCTCTCCCCTTGAAGGTCACTTTAGCAGTCTCTGGAAATGGGCTCCAACCGACTGTCTTCAGTGGTTTGCTAATGGAAGCTACTGTTTGGCAAACACAGTTGTGAGACTAAGGCATACAGTATAAGGCAATAATCTAAAGATTGTGGTAAATTGTTTTGTACAGTACATCAATAGTTCATGACTGACTTTAGGGTATACACACACACACATTCACCAGTGTTTCTACATTCATTTGTGTAGTGATGGGTCGTTCTTGAACGATTCATTCATTTTGAACTAATCTTTAATATGACTCGGGAACGACGAGTTGTCTCAGTGCGGGATTCATTCATTTTGTGTTGATCGCGCATGCACAATGAAATTAGTTCACCTCTCGAGTCTTCGGGTCCGAGTCCTCCGTTCTTTTGTCATGTGACGTGAGAGCAGCAATGGATACAGATCATTGTTGGATAACGCTTTAAACTTTATCCATATATGGGGAAAATCATTTTGATAATACCTAAATATAACACAACATTACAAGATACGGATCCGGGAAGTGGCCACGTGACAAAAGAACGAACGACTCAGACCTGAAGACTCGGGAGATGAACTAATCATTTCTGTTTCCTGTAAAGACTGCATAACTTTAGGTTAACCTTATGGGGATGTGACGTGACAAAAGAACGAATGACCCGAGGACTGGGGAGGTGAGGCGAACTAAGCAATGAATTAATAATTTCTGTTTCTTATGATTTGGTCTTGGTTGCATTATAGTTTATATAATGTGATCAATGTTTGTGTAAATACAGTAGATTTGTTGGGGAATTTGGATATTAACATGTAACATTTTAATTATATTCTGCTGAAATGAACGAAATGACTTGGAAAAAGGATTCGTTCATTTTGCTTAACGAGATTCAAAGATCCGAGTCAGTAAAATGATCCGAACTTCGCATCACTGGGCCGCCACACGAAAAATCATCCCCGCCACGGCTGCAGCTCCTCAGTGACATAACAGTAATGCCACTCACATCATTCACAGTCGATGGAACAGGACTTGAATTTCGGCACGGGATTGCGGGTATTATTGCGCTTATAACGCGATGACAGATGACAGAATGTATAATTTGCACGTGCTTTTAAGTCTTGCCAGTTTAAACATTCAAGTGACTTTAAGCCATTCAAGCGCAAAAAGAGTGAAAGAGAACTCAATACAGTACTCGCGCGCTCTCTTATAGACTGTTTTCTGTGCGTCCACACCCAAAGCACGCACACATAAAGCCGCCTCTGAAACAGTGCTTGACTTCAGAATTAGGTTATTAACAATTAGCTTTGCACCTTATTGCGCGTTAACAGCCAAATAGATACAAAATGATGTCAAAATGCCCATCTTGGCGAGCTTTCACGTAAACACAGTCGGTTTAAATAGTCAGTTAGACTATTAAGTGAATGTAAACCGTTGTGAAACAGTCCTGCTACCACAGCTCGAAAAAATCCTAGGAAACACTTTTATTATTATCACTTTTATTTTCAAACATCACTTTTATTCTCACAGTTTTCTCCGTTGCTCATTTGACTTCCTGATCAGGTGTAATGGTTAGTTTCTAGAACCATCTTTGCAATGAAGAATTCAATTCCATTCATCAACATAGCGGCATTTGTACTTGATTCTGGGATTTTAACATTATAAATGAATTATAAGCTATGTTTTACAGTTTTTTCACATTTGCTAATACACTAAATCCCATTCTCTGAAGCAAATTTTCAATAGCCTAAACCAATTTGTCAAATAAATCACTCTTTCTGCAAATCTTAAACAAGTTCAGGCAGTTTAGACACTGTTTGCAGATCTCATGCACTCTTTTCGCAAAACTCCAAACACATTCTCACTCACTAAAATGCAATTTGCATTGTGATGAAGTTGTGATGCAAAACCCTAAACACAAGACAGCAAAAGTTAACCACAACTGCAACACGGTTGTCATCGTTTACACACAATAATTCAAAACTGTTCACACTTGTTTCTAAATATGTGGATGTACAAAATATAAGCCAGTTCAAAGTGCACCATGCACTCTTTTCGCAAAACTCCAAACACATTCTCACTCACTAAAATGCAATTTGCATTGTGATGAAGTTGTGATGCAAAACCCTAAACACAAGACAGCAAAAGTTAACCACAACTGCAACACGGTTGTCATCGTTTACACACAATAATTCAAAACTGTTCACACTTGTTTCTAAATATGTGGATGTACAAAATATAAGCCAGTTCAAAGTGCACAGATGGCATGGGTGCATCCATCAATCTGAGAGGTACAGAAGAGTGTGTATACGAGGTGGAGGAAGAGGAGGACGAGGAAGAGCAAGAACAAGAACAGTAATTTCAGATGAATTCAGAGCTACTGTGATAGACCATGTTCTTGTGTGTGGAATGACAGAGGCAGGACAAAGAGTTCAACCTACAGTGTTTCTGAATTGCTAAAACACTAAACCCCAATCTCTGAACCAAATTCTCACTAGCTTAAACCAATTTGTCGAATAAAGCACTCTTTCTGCTAAACGTTAAACATGCTCAGGCAATTAGGCTCTATTTACAAATCTCATGCACTCTTTTTGCAAAACTATAAACACAATCTCATTCACTCAGACACTTATCACACTGTGATGCATTTGTGCTGCAAAATGCTAAACACAAGCGGCAAAAGTTAAACACAACTAAAGCACAGTTGTCATCGTTTGCACACAACAATTCCAAATTGTTCACACCTGTTTCTAATGATGTGATCAAACCAACTGTACAACATATGAGCCAGTTCAGAGTGCACAAGTGGCACAGGTGACTGAATGATGATACGAACAATAGATGGAAACAATCTGAGAAGGAGAGGAGGAAGAGTACATGTAAGAAGTGGAGGATGAGGACGAGAAGAGAAAGAGTAAGGTTTAGAGAATGTTATCAAGGCTGGATCTGTCAGACCAGAGGGTTTTTTTCTTTTGTCTAGCAAAAAAGACAACATTACTTGTGATGTGGACAAAGTCCTCAGGCCGGACTCAAGCACAGAGACATGATGCTGAGACAGAATGAATCTCTCATTGACCCTGATTTTACAATTGCACAACTTACAGTATTTGAGTGTACTGTAACATGCTTTTCATTTAGAGTTCTTTTTTTGACCTTTGCAGTTGGGCTGCAGTATTTTTGCAGTATCCAAGTGCTGAATATATACAAACATTCAGTACTATTCAATATTCAGCACAATACTCTTCTTGCAGTACATACAGTAGGCCTTACAATATATTCACCTTACTCAGTTGCAATTACTATACTTTTTTACAGAATTGCAAAATTGTTTACTCAATACAATATACTTTTTTCTGTAATGTTCTGGATGCTGTGTTCTCCATTTTTCTCTGTAGTTTGTAATGAATGCTCTGTATTGTTTATTTTATTGACTCGTGTGTGTGTGTGTGTGCAGGGCTTCTGTGAATTTAGTTTGAAGGTTTGGATTTGTGTTTAAGGTTTTGAGAAAATGAGTGATGGTTTCAAGAAATGTGTTTTAGCAATTCAGAAAAAAACGTAATTTGAGCAGATTCTCTGTGGCCACCATAATCAGTTGGAAAATTCAAAAGAACAGCAAAAGAAGAGTGGAAGAGAATCTTGTGTAGAATTGCAAGACTACCATGACAGTGTGGAAGAACTGGCCTGTGGTGACATTCAGTAAACGTGCTGTCTTGTCAAGTCTGGATCCGCCACACCAGAGGTTTTTTTTTCCCCGTTCAGTAGTCCTCTGATTCATATGTATGTATGCATGTGTATATACTGTATATGTATGTACTGTATATGTGTGTGTGTTTTCCTTTTTGAGAGTAATTTGAGAGTATTTTTTTGTATATTATCTAAGATATATTCACCAAACTTAGGTGTGATTTATTTTGCTTGTGTTTGCTTGTGTGTGTGTGTGTGTGTGTGTGTTTTACAGTATTGCAAAATATTTACTATATACAATAAACAGTTTTTTTTTGTGTGCGTGTGTAACTACATGCAATGGACACTGTGTTCTCCATTTTTTGATGTAGTGTCTAATGAATTATCTGTAGTGTGTATATTATTGACTAATGTGTGTGTGTGATTTGAAAGCTTTGTTTGATTTTGAGTACAGGTAAAATGGTTTTGAAGCGATTGTTTGATTTTGCCAGAAGAGTCAGGGCTTCTGTGAATTTAGTTTGAAGGTTTGGATTTGTGTTTAAGGTTTTGAGAAAATGAGTGATGGTTTCAAGAAATGTGTTTTAGCAATTCAGAAAAACTGTAATGCTGCCCTCCAGTCAGATTTGGACATTTCAAGAAATGAGGGGAAAAATGCTCCTGTATTAATTATTTTTATATTTAAAATGAGTGATGGTTTCAAGAAATGTGTTTTAGCAATTCAGAAAAACTGTAATGCTGCCCTCCAGTCAGAGTTGGACATTTCAAGAAATGAGGGGAAAAATGCTCCTGTATTAATTATTTTTATATTTATAACATGATAGTTCAGCAATATGACACGATCATGCTGTTTTTCTGAATATCACCACAATTGCAAATGTGATTTGATAAAACAGTTCAGTAAACAAAGACACATTTTAGACACAACATGGTAAATATGGATGTTTTCAATCTATTTTGCCAAAGAAAATTGTTCTAATCAAAGCAGAGCTGTCGCGCTTCCCCAAGCAACACACAGCAGCATTTTGTGTTGTTTCTGAATGAATCTGTGGTTTTTCAGAAAATTATTATTTCTACATTCAGAGTTCTATATTTAAAGCATTAACCTCATACAATTATTTATGCTTTTGTAATTGTAGTGCAAATGCAATAATAAGTGTCACTTCATGCAGCTTCTGTGCTACAGTGCAGTGCTGGATTTTGTTTAGTTTAGTTTAGTTAGTTAGTGATTTCAATTGATTGATAACAATAGCCAGTTATTCATCCCCATTAACAAAATATTCAGAGGAAAATATGGTCTGTTTTCATTTACATGTAAGCATTTATGAAAAATTTGTTCAATATGTTTGAATCATGAATTAACAGAATACTGCATCGTATCGTGATACATCAGCTGGTGTCATAAGACATTTTAATGGTATCATGATAAATAAATAAATGATATGTCTGACAATGCTAAAAATCAGCCTACAAGTGATTCTTCATAAAGTTGTTCATGGCATTTAGTGTTTTAATCTAAAACTCAATTCATATCCCTGGCCTTATTTATTTATTTATTTATTTTTCCAATTTCAGAATAAAATCATTTTGGACCCGCTAACATTCAGTGAGGCTCGCTTCAGGCCGTCACTGGAGGAACGTCTGGAGAGTATCATCAGTGGTGCTGCCCTCATGGCCGACTCCTCCTGCACACGCGACGATCGCCGTGAACGCATTGTGGCAGAGTGCAACTCCGTGCGCCAGGCCCTGCAAGACCTGCTGAGCGAGTACATGAACAATGTAAGTCCTGAACAACATTTTCTGCCATGTGGGTAGCTGGATGATTGGTTTTCAAGTGATGTTTTTCCGAGCACTATTTTTATTTTTGTTTTAGTTTTTCCGAATGATGATAATGATGAAGATGATGATTATTTATTTATTTAATTTTTTTATTGATTCTAGATTTAGTGACTCACAGCAAGGTTAAGTTGCTGTTTAAATGCTTTTATAAAGGTTTTGTGAAGGGACTAATTGTAGCAAGGCACTTTTATTTTATTCTTGCACATCTAGCTTGAAAAAATATTTACCTCCAACAACCATGGTTACAGTAGTCATACATTTCAGGGAGTTGACACATACCATATAAATACACATAATATTTCTTACAGAGTGGTTATTTATTTATCAGTACTGACATCGAACATAAAAAGCTTTTTGAATAGAAAGCCTCAGCATCATCACATATAGCGCACTTAGTCTGTATGAGGTTATATCAGGTTATGCAAAGTTCTGAAGTTTTTACATGGAAACTTCCAGAATGGAACTTCCAGTATGGCTAAAGCGATATCAAAGCTACACTGTCAGAAATTTCAGTTTGTATGATGATATGTTGACATTTTCTGCAGATGTAGTGTATGTAAAGGCCAACATACACTACATCTGCAGATAAATGTGGTCTTACCGCACTATTTCATCTCTGTGTATGATTTGAAGCGGGCAGAATGCTAGCGCTAACGTGCCGTAACTGACAAAAATAACTGTCATTTTTACCCATTCGGTCAAATATTGTGCTGCAAAGAGCAATACTAGTTTTAACTTGTCTATAACTTGGCAAATGACCATGGAATAAGCGGGATAATCAATGGCTAGCCGTGCATTAAAGGATTTTAAATGCACTTCGCGGAGGCAACCGCCCAACGCGAAGCCTCCACGTCGTGCATTTAGAATCCATTAATGCACGGCTAGACGTTGATTATCCCTTACTTACGTATGTGTGCCTTTCTTTTTGTGCATATGTCAGTTATTTTGAAACACGTGTCTCAAAGTCATTGGCAAGTGTTCTGTAATATTGATCACTATGGTATCAATGGGGGCTGTCAGGCTTTGACGCTATGCAGTAATCAATGGCTTCTACCCAGCTCTAATCTAGTGTATGTCTTTAGTGCTGTTGTGCTCAAGCACCATACAGGAACAGAGGGATATTAAATGCGACCTCTCATTTGATTAGCGATGCCCCTTTAGTAACAACACTACGCCAGTGGAGATGAATATCACATCAGTACTCCAAATACAAGCTCCTGCTCTGGGAGGAAATGTGTTTGCCTGGCTAGGACGCTTGTTTTATATGAATTTTTGTCTCTCAAGATATTCATTTTCTTATGCTTTTTTTAGTGTGTTTATATTTGCATCTTTGTATGGGTTTGTCCATATGAATATTTTCATTAACACAAATACTTTTTCATTGTATAATTGTTACATACACTGACATTAACATGTTTTACACATGTGGATACAATCTGAATATTAATCTTTGCATGCTTGTCCTTTAAGTATTCATAGGCTTTTGTACATAATATTTGCACATTTTGTACATTTGGATATATGGTGAAGCAAATTATAAAAATAACAATTATAAAAAGTATTTACTTACTATATTACATGCACAGCTTTAGAAACCATTGTAATGGTAACTGTGATGAGTGGGGCGGGGGAGGCCGGAGCCTGCTGCCATCCGCCATGATGGGGAGGAGCAGGGAACGGGGGACTCCTGCCGGCTGCCCGAACCCGGAGGAGCCGTTGCCGTCCACCGGGCGGTGGAGGAGTGTCGAGCCGCCCCCCAAGGGACATCCAGCGCCGCCGCCAGGCA
>NW_015650091.1:401617-403452 GCF_001515625.1 Sinocyclocheilus rhinocerous | reverse complement strand
CCCCCAGGTACGCCGCGGCCGCCGTGATCGGCTCCCCCGGAGGGGGGAGGGGGGAGTAGAGCGCAGTCTCATGGGTACCCCCCGGCCTGCGAGGGGCGATGGGGGTATGTGACGAGTGGGACGGGGCCGAGAGCCGTGGGAACGGAGCGAGGATCCGCCGGTTCCCGCCTCCTTCTTCCCGAACTACGAACTTTGTTACAGTAACATATTAAAAAAGACGTGTATACATTAGAGTTAAACCGATTAGTCGACAATAAAACATTTCAATAACATGGTTTGTCCAGTGTGGCGCTACAATTCATTCAAGACTGCAATTCAGACCTCCTGAACGGAATCCAATAGAAGAAGACACACTTATAAGAAGTTCAAACAAAGAGGAATCAGTAGAGTGTGGGAAAGTTTTACCAAACTACAAACAAAAATGCTTTCATGTGTAAAGGCCCTGATGTGCACACTCAAGTTATTTTTCGTTCTTCGCTTATAGGGGTACAAATAAGTTTGACATATGCAAGCAGCGTTTTACTGTTAGCGAACATGTATTTGTTGTGAAGTAATCGTACTGTTTCGCGGCTCTTCTGTTGTAACAACTTCCCAGTCCCTCAGGCTGAATTCCTGTAGTTTCTCAGCTCACTTCGAGATGATTCATTATTTTTGGTAGTTTCTGCTAGAGAGCTACAGCTGCAGGCATGGAAAAATGTGTCAGCGATCTAAACCAAAGGCCAAAGAGATGGCATAACTTGAAACGGTAAATTATTTATTTTTGTTTTGTTTTGATATCTCTATGTTATATGTCAAAACTCTAAAAACTAATTTTATCCCAACAGATCTGTGGTATATTTTATATATCAGTATTCAGGTAGAACAAAATAGAGAAAGAATACAAGTAAGCCTGAGGTAACTAGAAGTGGTGTCTGATTTCTACACTCTACACAAAAACTACCATTGGTTCAGTTTCTTTTAACACCTTTTCGACTTCTGCCACTGTCCTTTCACCTTTTGCTCTCATCGTTCTTCAAGCTCAAGCCTGAACGACTTGTGAAACAGCACAGGCTTGATCAATGTGCTGGTTTGCAATAAATTAAGTTCAAGTGACAGGAGAATGTCCATACTTGTCCTACATGGTAGTGACTGTTGATTGGTGACACCCGCCCAGGCTCCCAAACCACTGCTGAATCATCAGAATTGGCTGATTTAGTTACGGCAGCCCAGACAGGCCAATTTATCAATTGATCGGCTGGATAATGCATTGCTTACCTGGGTCAAGGGAGCTTGGGCTTGTGGCTAGAGGTTGAGGGGGTCAAGGGGTTTGTGGGTGTGGTGGTTCACCTCACTAGCCTGGCCTGCAGTCCACTAAAGAGGATTTAGGAAGTTGGTTAGCAGAGCTTAATCTTGCACTTAGCGGGACGAGGCACTCCTGCGGTCACACTGCGTTTAAAGAAGATGGATGCCTATGTTCTTCGGCTCTCCAGGGGGCTACACAGAAAGCCTTGATCAAGAGGCAGGGTCTCCGAACACTCCATCAGCCTAACAGCGCTGCTACCAGCCGCACACGCACTGAGCCTTTGCAACCCAAAGGATTACTTAAGAAGAACTATAGCGAAGGAAATAGAAATGGTGGGATGGATAGATTAGAAGCATATATGAGATTTGGTGTCACCTCCTACTGCAGTACTGGGGGCGGATGAAGATGCTATTTTGTGACTTACTTTGAAAAGTTGTGTCACCAGCACTTTATGCGCATCAAATACCTTGACAAATTGCTTTTTTTCTTTTTTTTTAATGGCGAATAGGCTTTAACACTAGAACCGCCAGGGGTCGCTGTATACCTAAAACCG
>NW_015650091.1:390154-401386 GCF_001515625.1 Sinocyclocheilus rhinocerous | reverse complement strand
ATGCTACTGTCTTCACAAAGAAGTGTCTAGAGTCATGAAATGATTATGTCTAGTCAACAACTAGGCTATATTTTTGTCCTGTTGTTTTATTTTCAAAACTTTTTTATGCAAGCTACACTAGTCACTTTTCATAACAGTCAATATTAAGCTAAACAAGCCTGCACTGACAACGATAATTAGAAGGAAGTAAATGCATATTTAGCTGGTGCTTTGATCTGGTTTTATCTAAACAGTTTTTAACAACAGGGGATTGTAAATCACACAATTTTAGTAAAAATCAGTGACTTGGAGACTTGAATGTTTAATTAAACATATTTTATGTACGTTTTAAAAACAGCCACGGGTAAAATTTACCCCGTGGCGGTTCTAGTGTTAATGCTATATCAAGCATGAACCATAATTTGTTACTCACACGTCGGTTGCTGGTGTTATTATGTGGAGGGTCATTCTTAGTCAGCAGCGTTTTACTGTTAGCGAACATGTATTTGTTGTGAAGTAATCGTACTGTTTCGCGGCTCTTCTGTTGTAACAACTTCCCAGTCCCTCAGGCTGAATTCCTGTAGTTTCTCAGCTCACTTCGAGATGATTCATTATTTTTGGTAGTTTCTGCTAGAGAGCTACAGCTGCAGGCATGGAAAAATGTGTCAGCGATCTAAACCAAAGGCCAAAGAGATGGCATAACTTGAAACGGTAAATTATTTATTTTTGTTTTGTTTTGATATCTCTATGTTATATGTCAAAACTCTAAAAACTAATTTTATCCCAACAGATCTGTGGTATATTTTATATATCAGTATTCAGGTAGAACAAAATAGAGAAAGAATACAAGTAAGCCTGAGGTAACTAGAAGTGGTGTCTGATTTCTACACTCTACACAAAAACTACCATTGGTTCAGTTTCTTTTAACACCTTTTCGACTTCTGCCACTGTCCTTTCACCTTTTGCTCTCATCGTTCTTCAAGCTCAAGCCTGAACGACTTGTGGAACGGCACGAGCTTGATCAATGTGCTGGTTTGCAATAAATTAAATTGAAGTGACAAGAGAATGTCCATACTTGTCCTGGCTGGTGGTGATCGCTGATTGGTGACACCCGCCCAGACTCCCAGACCACTGCTGAATCATCAGAATTGGCTGATTTAGTTACGGCAGCCCAGACAGGCCAATCTATCAATTGATCAGTTGGAGTAATGCATTGCTGACCTGGGTCAAGGGAGCTCGGGCTTGTGGCTAGAGGTTGAAGGGCTTTGTGGTTGTGGTGGTTCACCTCGCTAGCCTGGCCTGCAGTGCACTAAAGAGGATTTAGGAAGTTGGTTAGCAGAGCTTAATCTTGCACTTAGCGGGACGAGGCACTCCTGCGGTCACACTGCGTTTAAAGAAGATGGATGCCTATGTTCTTCGGCTCTCCAGGGGGCTACACAGAAAGCCTTGATCAAGAGGCAGGGTCTCCGAACACTCCATCAGCCTAACAGCACTGCTACCAGCCGCACACGCACTGAGCCTTTGCAACCCAAAGGATTACTTAAGAAGAACTATAGCGAAGGAAATAGAAATGGTGGGATGGATAGATTAGAAGCATATATGAGATTTGGTGTCACCTCCTACTGCAGTAGATGAAGATGCTGAAGATGCTATTTTGTGACTTACTTTGAAAAGTTGTGTCACCAGCACTTTATGCGCATCGACAAATTGCACAAATTGCTTTTTTTCTTTTTTTTTAATGGCGAATAGGCTTTAACACTAGAACCGCCAGGGGTCGCTGTATACCTAAAATTTTACCCACGCACATGACAGCTGTTTTTGAATGGCTAAAGAACATATTATTTCACTGTATTATGCTACTGTCTTCACAAGAAGTGTCTAGAGTCATGAAATGATTATGTCTAGTCATCAACTATATTTTTGTCCATGTTCAAAACGTTCAAAACTTTTTTATGCAGGCTACACTAGTCACTTTTCATAACGGTCAATATTAAGCTTGCACTGACAGCACTGACAACGAGAATTAGAAGGAAGTAAATACATATTTGGGTGGTGTAATAGGCTATTATAATACAATGTCATTAATCAATATATTAAGATAACCTATGTTATTTAAATTACTAAAATAGCCTATAGACAATAATGAGCAATACTAGGAATTCACCACATTGCATAGGATGATGCGATGACAAATTCAAGCGCACAGCTTCACCTAATTAATTATTAATTTGTTTAGCTATATCATTTATAATTTGAATTATACAAGAAGAACACCAATAAACTTTGGGTAATTAAAAAAAGGTTTTATTCATTAGCCTACATCAGATTGGATTTTTTTCTTCAGGAAACAGGCAGACTAGAATAAATAGCATCACTGATGCGAACAATAAACGATAGAAATCGCAAAACAAAAATTAAATAATTAATCCAAATTTTGAACAATTATGAGTAACATTAGGATAAAACGTCTAAATATGATATAGGCCTATTGATCGCCGTCAGATGCTGAGCCGACAGGACGCTTTACTTATCTCCCTACCATCAGACTCTCCATCGCTCATGGCATTTAGTGCTTCTTATACCTCTTCAGCATTCATAAATCGCCTTCTTATACTCATTTTGTCTTTATTTATGAAACTGATAACCGCTAATTCAGTGAGTGAAAGGTGTTGCCTAGCAATGTACTATGTTAAAACATAAGCAGCACGAAAATGACAGTGCGAACATACAGGCATTATATAGCGGGTAAATTTGACCCGCCCTGGCGCTTATAGGTATAAATGCCCCGTTTTTTGATCTGGTTTTATCTAAACAGTTTTTAACAACAGGGGATTGTAAATCACACAATTTTAGTAAAAATCAGTGACTTGGAGACTTGAATGTTTAATTAAACATATTTTATGTACGTTTTAAAAACAGCCACGGGTAAAATTTACCCCGTGGCGGTTCTAGTGTTAATGCTATATCAAGCATGAACCATAATTTGTTACTCACACGTCGGTTGCTGGTGTTATTATGTGGAGGGTCATTCTTAGTCTAGAGAGAATTTGATTGGGGGAAAAAAAGTGCAATGCGGGATAAGTCTTCAATATATTTAGTTTATACAGTCTTGGTCATTACAGTTTAAGCAAAACTAAATAGCTCTCACTTTTAGGAGAACACTAGCATATCAATAGCTTCAAAACTGACTGTCCAGAATGGACTATGTGGCACAAAACGAACATGATATCAAGACTAGAAGCTGTTCAATTTGATTGAACATCAGAGTAGTGTCGTTTCTTGAATTAATTGTTTTGAAGTGTCTTTGAGCAAATCAATTAAGTGAATAAATAAGTGACTCATTTATAAAGACAAGCTCAGTTTGGAATAGCAACTAGCAATCTACTCTTACTGCTTCTGAATGCAGTCCAATTGAATTAATTCCTGAATGAATCAGCATTTTTGAATGAATCATTTGAATGACTCAATGGAAAATCTCCAGGAGTAATGCACAGTTACTGTTGTATATTATATTATATTGTATTATATACTGATCTGATTTGTTTTTGTGAAAAGAGTTGATATTGTAGCTCAGTTTAAGTCTTTGACTTTGTAGTTCAGAATGTTGTCAGTATGAGTTCTAGAATGGTATACAAAATTTACAGAATGTTGTGACTTCCTGCCCATCTCCCTAAGATAGCTAATAACAAGCTGTCGTGACATGACACGATAATGTCATGTGACTGCTGGTGCCTCTGCACAGTGTCCTCCCAGCCACACAAGCACTTTGATGCCTTGATTTGGCAAGTGCTAGACACCATCTCACTGAACAAGACCAGTCATTTCAGAGAAATAACCCACAGCATGCACAAGAAAAAAGCCTTTCTTTCGCTCTCACCATCCATCTCACTCCGTCTGCATCAGTGCAAAACCTGCCCCCAAAGACACAAGCAAAAATACACATGCATATTACACATTCCCTTTTAAGCTTTCAAGCAAAGTCTCCTGCAAACATCTCCTGTGATTTGCTCTCTCTACTTTTGCTAGCACGACTTGCGCTGTTCTATTAGCCTGGCTGCAAGAATGTTGAGTCATCTTAGCTCTTTTCTAGCCTATCTGAAGATTGAGGTCTCTTTCATAGCTGTTGGCTATAACTGGTGTTTGTAGCATTTGGAAGTATGCTGTATGTTTGACATCTCCTGTGTCCATTAGCGATGACTGGAGAGAAACACACAGCATGATTGTCTGCAGTGAACCTGGACTCATGTGAGCTTTTGTTTTCTGCATCTGAAGAGACGAGTGGGGCTTTAGGTTTTCCAAGACTTTAACTGCATCTCTACTTGATGGCTCCTGCTGCTTGTTTAACTTTCCCATCTCGATCTTTCCAACCTAATTAGACATCATCTTCTCTTCTTCGTTCTCTCAGTTTCTCCTTGCTGAGCAGGTTTCTCCTGGCTTCTGTTGTAGCATCATGCATGAAATACTCCACATAACACGACACATTCTTTCTTACATAAAAAAGACTGCCATAAATATTAGTATTGTAGTTTTGTTCTGTAAACTGATAATAATATGCAATACAAGTCAGTATACAGTTTTTAAAATACCATTTGTGTTCTGCAAGAGAAAGAAGTGCATAGAGGTTTGGAGTGACATAAGTTTTAATAAATTATGACAATTTTCATTTTTGAATGAACTGTTCCTTCAAGGATGCATTTGCTCTCATTTGGTCTCATTTTGGTTAACTCTCGTGTTCTTCATAACCATTCCTCAGGCAGGGGAAGCTGACATTGTCACAGGTAGCAGACAGAGAGACCTAATTAATGTCAAGTGATCGAGCCACAAGTATTTCTCACAATTAAATTTTGTCTCCCAGCATGTCAAGCTGATTTAATGTCAAGACTCATATTGGATTGTTATCAGATCACTATTTTTGAAATTCTCCCAACTAGGTCTAGATCTTTCTTACCAATGCCAGGTTAGAAGAAATGTCTTGGTTAGTGGCTCATCCTTTAAATTAATTGTGCTCTTGTGCTAGATGTCTTTTGCTTGTAAAAAAAAATCCTCACTATACATGACCTTTCAGAGGTCATCACAAATCAAAGACCTCCGTTGGCATTTCAGGAATGTTTTTGCAGCTTTCTTCACCCACTTCCTCATCGAGAGCCTCTTTTTTAGCCAGATTCCACACTTACGCCCTATTAAGCGGCCTGCATGGAGCGATCCATCAACCTTTTCCCATAGCGACTTGTACCCTCCCTTCCATCTGTCGGGCCCTAAGGCCGCTGGCTTGTTTTGCACTACCAATGAGAGACGCTTACTTCATGTACAGCCCCATTCCAAATACAAAGCACAGACTCATGCTATCTGTGTTGTTTTAGTTCACAATAGTAGGGATGCCTGATATATTGGTATAACGTTTGTTAACAGACAATATTAGATATAAACACCATTCAAAAGTTTGGAGTGGGGGATTTTTGAAAAGTCTCTTATGCTCACCAAGGTTGCACTTAGTTGAAAATGCAGTAGACACAATTTAAAATAAACATTTTTTTTGTTGTTGTTGTTTTTGAATGTAAGTTATTCCTGTGATTGCTGAAATGTAATTTATTTCTGTGAAGCTGAATTATCTTCAGTGTCACATGATCAGAAAGTATTCTATTCCCCAAAATTGTATTTATTTACTTTTCTTAATAGATTTTGTGATTTTTGTAATGATATAACATTCTTTACTATCATTTTTTTAATAATTTTAATGAATCTTTTTGAACAGTAGTGCATGTATATCGTATGTATGTGTATTCATCCGTTTTTTCTGTATTGGTTGATATAGATTTGTTAATCATGCACCGCTGCTGTCATCTAACTCAATTAATTTTTGAAACACTAACAATTTATTACACTGTTAAACTTAATTTTTAGCAAACGTCAAAATAAACATTTGTTTATCGTACTGCACATTACAACGCCTACATTTACGTGATTCTAGTTTTTGTTTTATTTTAATTATTTATTTAATTCTTATTTTTCTTATTAGTTTTCATTTTTATATTTCGTTTTTTTTTTTTTTTTCAATTATATATTTTTATGTATATGCTTTTAAAATAAAATATAGAAATTTCATCAGGCAAAAATGTGACATAAGATACTTTCTTACTCAAAAGTGCCATAACTGTGGGGGAAAAAATGAACTTTTGTAGATCCATCGCACCTTCACAAAGGCATCTGAAACTATTAATAAGAAAAGTAAGAGGACACACAGTTGCAAACTCTCAAGAAGGGACTTTATATCTCCCAATTTCCTTTCAAGGACTTTTGCCTGCATGCTGACCCTTGGCCTTGCTCTGGTAATGCAAGGAGAGAAGGACGCAGGCACGAGGTGCTTTTCTTTTACTTTATCTTCTCCCTCACATTTTTTTCCCAAGCTCTGGCTCTATCAGTGTTAAACTAGAATTGCACTGCCAGCGGTTCCTGTCCCTCCTTCTCCAAAAGAGTGGTTTGCAGGTTAGAAAACATAATTGGTCCCCATATATAGTCAAAGGGCTTAATTCAACACCGCAATGCAAGATAATTCAGGCAGGGTAGGAGTTTATAATAAAGTTTATAATAACATTTTCATTAATTTGCTCCTCATGTTTGCTGCCTGCAGTAATCAGGGGAATGAAATAGGGCTCAGAATGATGATAAATCACTCGGTGGCCATGTTTTCTGCGGTGCTGCTTCATTACTGAACAGTGATGAGAGTGAAAATAGTCTTCGCATTGCTTTGTGAGTCAGGGGAGGCACAATTTTGTGTCTGTGTGTGTGTGTGTGTGGGAGATGTGTCATTTTCTACCCTCTTACCAGCTGTCATTTTGTTTTTCTTTTTTTCTGTCTGTGTGTTTTGAGCAAACACTCATGTCTACTTAAAATTTCTGAGTTGTTCTCTCTGTCTGTGAGCATTGAAAATATTTTGTGTGGGTGAACGTGTTAGCATGTGGAGGTCTTCTTATTTTCTCTCTTTTGTTCCACCTTTTTTTTTCTGTTATATTTGTTTGCTCCAGGCTGACCTCACTCATTTCATTTTGGATTTGTTTGTTTTGGTTTGAGCCTTCCCGTGTGTTTTTGTGTCTGGTTGTGTATCAGTCTTGAGGTTAGCAGGGTTTAAAGGCCTGACTGTGAATCCAAACAGGGCAAAATCAATCTTGCTATGTGTTCTGCAAGAGAAAGAAGTGCATAGAGGTTTGGAGTGACATAAGTTTTAATAAATTATGACAATTTTCATTTTTGAATGAACTGTTCCTTCAAGGATGCATTTGCTCTCATTTGGTCTCATTTTGGTTAACTCTCGTGTTCTTCATAACCATTCCTCAGGCAGGGGAAGCTGACATTGTCACAGGTAGCAGACAGAGAGACCTAATTAATGTCAAGTGATCGAGCCACAAGTATTTCTCACAATTAAATTTTGTCTCCCAGCATGTCAAGCTGATTTAATGTCAAGACTCATATTGGATTGTTATCAGATCACTATTTTTGAAATTCTCCCAACTAGGTCTAGATCTTTCTTACCAATGCCAGGTTAGAAGAAATGTCTTGGTTAGTGGCTCATCCTTTAAATTAATTGTGCTCTTGTGCTAGATGTCTTTTGCTTGTAAAAAAAAATCCTCACTATACATGACCTTTCAGAGGTCATCACAAATCAAAGACCCCCGTTGGCATTTCAGGAATGTTTTTGCAGCTTTCTTCACCCACTTCCTCATCGAGAGCCTCTTTTTTAGCCAGATTCCACACTTACGCCCTATTAAGCGGCCTGCATGGAGCGATCCATCAGCCTTTTCCCATAGCGA
Organism: Sinocyclocheilus rhinocerous; assembly: GCF_001515625.1. Lineage (NCBI taxonomy): Eukaryota > Metazoa > Chordata > Actinopteri > Cypriniformes > Cyprinidae > Sinocyclocheilus > Sinocyclocheilus rhinocerous. The sequence goes on along the minus strand of NW_015650091.1, from coordinate 393,602 downwards.
CTTGTACCCTCCCTTCCATCTGTCGGGCCCTAAGGCCGCTGGCTTGTTTTGCACTACCAATGAGAGACGCTTACTTCATGTACAGCCCCATTCCAAATACAAAGCACAGACTCATGCTATCTGTGTTGTTTTAGTTCACAATAGTAGGGATGCCTGATATATTGGTATAACGTTTGTTAACAGACAATATTAGATATAAACACCATTCAAAAGTTTGGAGTGGGGGATTTTTGAAAAGTCTCTTATGCTCACCAAGGTTGCACTTAGTTGAAAATGCAGTAGACACAATTTAAAATAACCATTTTTTTTGTTGTTGTTGTTTTTGAATGTAAGTTATTCCTGTGATTGCTGAAATGTAATTTATTTCTGTGAAGCTGAATTATCTTCAGTGTCACATGATCAGAAAGTATTCTATTCCCCAAAATTGTATTTATTTACTTTTCTTAATAGATTTTGTGATTTTTGTAATGATATAACATTCTTTACTATCATTTTTGATAATTTTAATGAATCTTTTTGAACAGTAGTGCATGTATATCGTATGTATGTGTATTCATCCGTTTTTTCTGTATTGGTTGATATAGATTTGTTAATCATGCACCGCTGCTGTCATCTAACTCAATTAATTTTTGAAACACTAACAATTTATTACACTGTTAAACTTAATTTTTAGCAAACGTCAAAATAAACATTTGTTTATCGTACTGCACATTACAACGCCTAAATTTACGTCATTCTAGTTTTTGTTTTATTTTAATTATTTATTTAATTCTTATTTTTCTTATTAGTTTTCATTTTTATATTTCGTTTTTTTTTTTTTTTTCAATTATATATTTTTATGTATATGCTTTTAAAATAAAATATAGAAATTTCATCAGGCAAAAATGTGACATAAGATACTTTCTTACTCAAAAGTGCCATAACTGTGGGGGAAAAAATGAACTTTTGTAGATCCATCGCACCTTCACAAAGGCATCTGAAACTATTAATAAGAAAAGTAAGAGGACACACAGTTGCAAACTCTCAAGAAGGGACTTTATATCTCCCAATTTCCTTTCAAGGACTTTTGCCTGCATGCTGACCCTTGGCCTTGCTCTGGTAATGCAAGGAGAGAAGGACGCAGGCACGAGGTGCTTTTCTTTTACTTTATCTTCTCCCTCACATTTTTTTCCCAAGCTCTGGCTCTATCAGTGTTAAACTAGAATTGCACTGCCAGCGGTTCCTGTCCCTCCTTCTCCAAAAGAGTGGTTTGCAGGTTAGAAAACATAATTGGTCCCCATATATAGTCAAAGGGCTTAATTCAACACCGCAATGCAAGATAATTCAGGCAGGGTAGGAGTTTATAATAAAGTTTATAATAACATTTTCATTAATTTGCTCCTCATGTTTGCTGCCTGCAGTAATCAGGGGAATGAAATAGGGCTCAGAATGATGATAAATCACTCGGTGGCCATGTTTTCTGCGGTGCTGCTTCATTACTGAACAGTGATGAGAGTGAAAATAGTCTTCGCATTGCTTTGTGAGTCAGGGGAGGCACAATTTTGTGTCTGTGTGTGTGTGTGTGTGGGAGATGTGTCATTTTCTACCCTCTTACCAGCTGTCATTTTGTTTTTCTTTTTTTCTGTCTGTGTGTTTTGAGCAAACACTCATGTCTACTTAAAATTTCTGAGTTGTTCTCTCTGTCTGTGAGCATTGAAAATATTTTGTGTGGGTGAACGTGTTAGCATGTGGAGGTCTTCTTATTTTCTCTCTTTTGTTCCACCTTTTTTTTTCTGTTATATTTGTTTGCTCCAGGCTGACCGAGCACCTCACTCATTTCATTTTGGATTTGTTTGTTTTGGTTTGAGCCTTCCCGTGTGTTTTTGTGTCTGGTTGTGTATCAGTCTTGAGGTTAGCAGGGTTTAAAGGCCTGACTGTGAATCCAAACAGGGCAAAATCAATCTTGCTATGGTGCCTTTCTTTGTCTATTTTCTTCCTCTGAATGACTCGCTGGTCATTCAGCTGTTTTCTTGGTGCCAGTATCAATATGCTGATAATGTGATCTTATAAGTCAAAATGTATAAGTCTGAATACCATTCTAAAAGGGGAGTTCTGTCTATTGTATTTTTATCTTATATATATTTTTACTTACCCTTTTCAGAATTTGACTTTTGTCAGATCGGTCAATGTGCCCGAGTGTCATTTGAACAGGTAGTCCCACAGAACCACAGTGTGATGACGCATGACAGGTCATACACATTCCGCTCTTTAAATAATCGCATCAGCCTCTCTCGAAAAAGTCTCAGCATCCATCCGGTGAATTAGCTTTCTGCTCTGGCTTGACGTCAACATTCCCTCAGCATCCTCATTGCGTGCGTCCTTTAATAAATTCAGGAAACTGCCGTCTGCCAACAGTCATGCTCGCTTTCAATTAAGGACGTTTCAGAGGCATCGTGCCGTGAATCAGAACACCCGCCAACTCCATTGGGTCCCAAGACACTCACGTCGATGTACTGTATGTGAATGCTTGTCCGTGCCGCAAGGCCACGCCATTCTCCGCCGAGGTGATGCAGCCATCCGGGATTTAATTGGCTTTTTAGGCTATTTCATATTAAGGGGAAGAGATGGAATTAACTAGAGACAAATTAATGTAATAAAGCTCTCAGAGCTACACTTCCCCATTCAGCCCACCGAGATTCAACTTGACCACGGCCCCCGCCCTTAAGAGCCGTCTGTGGTGAGAGCGGCTAAAGCGATTGACATTGATAGGTGGATGGAGCTGTGGAATCGAGTGTAATTTCGTTAAACGGGCAGACATGGATCCGAGGAGAAGGGCTCTAACAATGTTATTACGCTACATATATTAGAGTTATGAATGCAGGGGTGAACTCGGCTGGGTGATGGAGCATGCAGTTCATCCTGCAGCCCGAGTGGAAGGAGGCGGGTGGAGAAGTGCATGCTGGGCTGTAGGGTAAACCATGTGGAACTGTTCAATCAGGAATCAGAGTAAAAGAGCGGGAGTAATATGGAGAGAGAACATGGAGAATAAAGGAGATGTTTAAAGAACTCTGACTTATGGGCTTGTCGTTTGCCTTTAAACAAGAATCAAATCATGTGGGTTTATTGCTGCTGTTCATAATCCTCATTGTTGTCTGTTGTTGTAATGATAATGCACACATAAACTGAGTTGACATGTAATTTGACTTAATTACAGTCACTTAAATGCTTTTACTCGCCCACGTGAGCTTTTTTATTGTCAAACTAAAATCATTTGTCTACATCAGTGATTGAACTTGGAATCAGCTTTGTTAAACCTATACAATAGACATTTTGATTTAAAAGAGCCCCTTTTTTATTTCTTATTAGGTTAAAAATGTTATATATACAGTGGGTACGGAAAGTATTCAGACCCCCTTAAATTTTTCACTCTTTGTTATATTGCAGCCATTTGCTAAAATCATTTAAGTTA